>NW_026886960.1:0-82078 GCF_032173495.1 Musca vetustissima
AAATATTTTTTAGAGCCTACATTTAGGCGTCGATTTATTCAAAACATATTTTTTCGGGACCTACATTTAGGCGTGGATTTATAAAAATATTTTTAAGAGCCTACATTTAGGCGTGTATTTTTTAAAAATATTTTTAGAGCCTACATTTAGGCGTGGATATTTTTTAGAGCCTACATTTAGGCGTGGATTTTTTAAACACATTTTTTAGAGCCTACATTTAGGCGTAGATTTGTTAAAAATTTTTTAGAGCCTACATTAAGGCGTGAATTTATTAAAATCATTTTTAGAGCCTACATTTAGGCGTGGATTTATAAAAAATATTTTTTAGAGCCTACATTTAGGCGTCGATTTATAAAAAAAAATTTTAGAGTCTACATTTAGGCGTCGATTTATTAAAAATATTTTTAGAGCCTATATTTAGGCGTGGATTTCTTAAAAACATTTTTTAGAGCCTACATTTAGGCGTGGATTTTTTAAAAGCATTTTTAGAGCATACATATAGGTGTGGATATTTTTTAGAGCCTACATTTAGGCGTGGATTTATAAAAAATATTTTTTAGAGCCTACATTTAGGCGTGGATTTATAAAAAATATTTTTTAGAGCCTACATTTAGGCGTGGATTTATAAAAAATATTTTTTAGAGCCTACATTTAGGCGTGGATTTATAAAAAATATTTTTTAGAGCCTACATTTAGGCGTGGATTTATAAAAAATATTTTTTAGAGCCTACATTTAGGCGTGGATTTATAAAAAATATTTTTTAGAGCCTACATTTAGGCGTGGATTTATAAAAAATATTTTTTAGAGCCTACATTTAGGCGTGGATTTATTAAAAATATTTTTAGAGCCTACATTTAGGCGTGGATTTATTAAAAATATTTTTTAGAGCCTACATTTAGGCGTGGATTTATTAAAAACATTTTTTAGAGCCTACATTTAGGCGTGGATTTTTTAAAAATATTTTTTAGAGCCTACATTTAGGCGTGGATTTATAAAAAATATTTTTTAGAGCCTACATTTAGGCGTGGATTTATAAAAAATATTTTTTAGAGCCTACATTTAGGCGTGGATTTATAAAAAATATTTTTTAGAGCCTACATTTAGGCGTGGATTTATAAAAAATATTTTTTAGAGCCTACATTTAGGCGTGGATTTATAAAAAATATTTTTTAGAGCCTACATTTAGGCGTGGATTTATAAAAAATATTTTCAGGACCGAAACGTTTAAAAATATTGAATCACGTGTATCTGCTTAAAGTGTGAGACACCCCCCCCTGACCTCTTTTACATCCTTTCATAACAGAAATAAACCATCATCATGATTTCCTGCATCCTGCTGCCTCAGCATCCGATAATAATAAACGTGTTGATGCTCATCTGCAAACGGGACGACAGTGGCCGCCAGTTACCTGATTAAACCACTGGAAATTGTAGCCTGCGGTATCTGAACTTTTCATTTACGATTATTGAGTAAATAATTAAAATAAATTATATTGAGAACCCCAATTGAACTTCATTAAGACAGTGGTAATAAAATTTGTACAAAAAAAAAAAAACGTGAACGGCGAGTTGTTTGTCGGTCGAGTGGTTGGTTGTCATTCGCCGTTTATGGGAGAGAGAAACAGTTTTCAGTTCAGCTTAATTGTATTCAATATTTATTTGCCAGGCAGCGCAGCGCCGCCACCCACCCACCAAGTCAGGTGACCACAAACCTGGCAGGTTGGAATGCCAACAAGTATTTACAACTCTTGGCTGAAAGCAAGGCATCCAAAAGCAGCCTTGGGATGTGGTTAAATATTTATACATATCATATACATTCATTTAAAAAAATTGTAATGAATGAGATTAAAAAAATTTATACGTAGCCAATATTGAGATAAGAAGAAAAAATAATAACTGAAAAAAGAATGTTGGAAAATAAATTTAAATAGCTTCGTAATGAAAAGAAAACAATCATCGTCATCATCATCATCGTCCTGGTCATAAAGAGATAAATAAATAATTGGCAATAAATATGTGTTGCCCCCATAAGTATGCTATGCATTTTTTCCTTTATACATCATTAACATAATAATAATCATAAAAAAATGAGAACAGAAAATACTGACACATATTTATTTAAGATATTTTGTTTTTTTTAAATAATAAAATTCATAATTTTTTTAATTATGAAGCAAGAAAAAATTATATCAAATTTGTATTGGGGACAGGGAGCGTATACATAGTGTCGCAATGTATACGCCACATGGTCCCACTGCTCATTGATTTATATTTGGGCAATACATCTAAAAATTTCGGATTTAAAGATGTGCTTGGATTTTTTTAAATATATTTTGTAAAGCCTATGCTCAAGTGGAAATTACAAAAATTTTTTTTTTATTTTTTATAATAATGAAAAAATCCTCTTCTTCATAGCAAACTTTCCATTCATTATTCATATTTGCATACAGTTCCCCTCCCCTCTCTCTCTTTTTCTGAGTCGCACACGATAATTAATGTCTCCGGACTTAATGAAACATATGCAGAATCCTACCTACCTTGCATAATTTGTAAAATTTACCACTCTCAGCTGGTTGGCAAGCAGGTGCATTTAAAAGTCAAATGATTTGCTAGCACTGCAGGGTGACTGAAAATAACTGGCCACACAACGAAATGAAAGTTACAAATGAAACAAATAATACAATGCAAAACAAAAAGAAAAGGGAGCAGAAAATAAAGAGAAAAAAATATAATTAATGTCTCCTGAGGAGGAAGTACATTAATGTAGCATATTTTAAGGAAATGCCTAAAATGCAATGCGAGCGGAGAAAAAGAAAAAAATCCTATTATTTTCAAACAGAGTTGTAATTAATTGCAGCATATTTTACAAATTGTAATATATACATTTGTACGGAATTATTAGTTTTCTGAGGAGAATATTGGAAAAGGGGAAAAGAAACGATTACTTTTAATTTTTGAAAAAAAAAAATTTTAACATTTCTTTTAAAATTATAATGAAAATCTAATTTAATTTAAAATCTATTAGTCTCATGTCTTAGCTTTCCAAAAATATTTTTCTTTTCCAAATCCTGCCCTTAGTTCCCAAGTTATGGGGATTTTATTAAAATGATCCAATTTGAAAATAAAACTGAATTATATTTTGTCAATATTTCTTTAAAAATTGTTTAAACATTTAATATGAAATGTGCTATAATTTATTACAGAATCTATTAGTCTCATGTCTTAGCTTTCGAAAAATATTTATCTTTTTCGAATCCCACCCATAGTTCCCAAGTTATGGGGTTTTTTCTAAAAATACCCAATAATTATTAACAATCATACGCTCAGGGGTACAAAATTTAAAAATTCTCTTTTACGAGGAATTTGCGAGAAATTTGAAAATCTAACCCGCAGAATCGATTAATAGAATCTATTACTCTTATGTTTTAGCTTTCCAAAAATATTTATCTTTTTCGAATCCCGCCCATAGTTCCCAAGTTATGGGGTTTTTTCTAAAAATACCCAATAATTATTAACAATCATCCGCTCAGGGGTACAAAATTTAAAAATTCTCTTTTACGAGGAATTTGCGAGAAATTTGAACATTTAACCCCCAGAATCGATTAGTCTTATGTTTTAGCTTCCCAAAAATATTCATCTTTTCTGAATCCTGCCCCTAGTTCCCAAGTTATGGGGATTTTATTAAAATGATCCAATTTGAAAATAAAACTAAATTGTATTTTTCAATATTTCTTTAAAATTTGTTTAATACTTTATATTGAAATGTGCTATAATTTATTACAGAATCTATTAGTCTCATGTCTTAGCTTTCCAAAAATATTTTTCTTTTCCGAATCCTGCCCCTAGTTCCCAAGTTATGGGGATTTTATTAAAATGATACAATTTGAAAATAAAGCTAAATTATATTTTCTAAATATTTCTTTAAAAATTGTTTAAAAATTTAATATGAAATATTCTATAATTTACAACAGAATCTATTAGTCTCATGTCTTAGCTTTCCAAAAATATTTTTCTTTTTTCAAATCCCGTCCATAGTTCCCAAGTTATGGGGATTTTTCTAAAAATACCCAATAATTATTAACAATCATACGCTCAGGGGTACAAAATTTAAAAATTCTCTTTTACGAGGAATTTGCGAGAAATTTGAAAATCTAACCCGCAGAATCGATTAATAGAATCTATTACTCTTATGTTTTAGCTTTCCAAAAATATTTATCTTTTTCGAATCCCGCCCATAGTTCCCAAGTTATGGGGTTTTTTCTAAAAATACCCAATAATTATTAACAATCATACGCTCAGGGGTACAAAATTTAAAAATTATCTTTTACGAGGAATTTGCGAGAAATTTGAACATTTAACCCCCAGAATCGATTAGTCTTATGTTTTAGCTTCCCAAAAATATTCATCTTTTCTGAATCCTGCCCCTAGTTCCCAAGTTATGGGGATTTTATTAAAATGATCCAATTTGAAAATAAAACTAAATTGTATTTTTCAATATTTCTTTAAAATTTGTTTAATACTTTATATTGAAATGTGCTATAATTTATTACAGAATCTATTAGTCTCATGTCTTAGCTTTCCAAAAATATTTTTCTTTTCCGAATCCTGCGCCTAGTTCCCAAGTTATGGGGATTTTATTAAAATGATACAATTTGAAAATAAAGCTAAATTATATTTTCTAAATATTTCTTTAAAAATTGTTTAAAAATTTAATATGAAATGTTCTATAATTTACAACAGAATCTATTAGTCTTATGTCTTAGCTTTCCAAAAATATTTTTCTTTTTTCAAATCCCGTCCATAGTTCCCAAGTTATGGGGATTTTTCTAAAAATACCCAATAATTATTAACAATCATACGCTCAGGGGTACAAAATTTAAAAATTCTCTTTTACGAGGAATTTGCGAGAAATTTGAAAATCTAACCCGCAGAATCGATTAATAGTATCTATTACTCTTATGTTTTTGCTTTCCAAATATATTTATCTTTTTCGAATCCCGCCCATAGTTTCCAAGTTATGGGGATTTTATTAAAATGAACCAATTTGAATATAAAACTAAATTATATTTTTTCAATATTTTTCCTATATTGTTTAAAAAGTTAATATGAAATGTTCTATAATTTATTACAGAATCTATTAGTCTCATGTCTTAGCTTTCCAAAAATATTTATCTTTTTCGAATCCCGCCCATAGTTCCCAAATTATGGGGATTTTTCTAAAAATAAACAATAATTATTAACAATCATACGCTCAGGGGTACAAAATTTAAAAATTCTCTTTTACGAGGAATTTGCGAGAAATTGGAAAATCTAACCCCCAGAATCGATTAATAGGCATATTATTGAATTTTTGATAATAAGAAAATTGGAGAAAAACTTTAAAACTTTGGTAGAAAATCCGCAAACATTTTTTTAGAGCTCTCAAAAATTGTTCACGTCTTACGATAGACTTTAAAAAATCCAGGCCTTAAAAAATTAAAAAAATCCACGCCTTAGGCTAGGCTTTAAAAAATCCACGCCTTAGGCTAGGCTTTAAAAAATCCACGCCTTAGGCTAGGCTTTAAAAAATCCACGCCTTAGGCTAGGCTTTAAAAAATCCACGCCTTAGGCTAGGCTTTAAAAAATCCACGCCTTAGGCTAGGCTTTAAAAAATCCACGCCTTAGGCTAGGCTTTAAAAAATCCACGCCTTAGGCTAGGCTTTAAAAAAATCCACGCCTTAGGCTAGGCTTTAAAAAATCCACGCCTTAGGCTAGGCTTTAAAAAATCCACGCCTTAGGCTAGGCTTTAAAAAATCCGTGCCTTAGGCTGGGCTTTAAAAAATCCACGCTAGGCTTTAAAAAATCCACGCCTTAGGATAGGCTTTAAAAAATCTACGCCTTGGGATAGGCTTTTAAAAAATCCACGCCTTGGGCTAGGCTTTAAAAAATCCACGCCTTAGGATAGGCTTTAAAAAATCCAAGCCTTAGCTAGGCTTTAAAAACTCCACGCTAGGCTTTAAAAAATCCACGCCTTAGGCTAGGCTTTAAAAATATTTTTAAAAAACCCTCGTCTTAGGGTAGGCTTTGAAAAATATTTTTTTTTTTTTTGGCCTTTGAAGAACAATTTTTAATTGTTCTCTGCCATGGTTACAACCTTTTTTCATTGTTTCAAATTTTTTGTTGTCGATTATTTTTCCTTCACTGATTGACAGCTGCCGCTGACCCATATGACTTTTCATGTATGGGTATATAGATGTGTGTGTGTGCGTTCGCCCACCTATCCATCCACCAAAATCATGATGTTGCCGTAGTTTTACTACTTAACATTTTGACATGTTCACCTGACCCTGATGCAAAGTTTGATGGCGGATATGTGTGTGTGGGAGTGTGTGTGTGCGTGCGTGAGAGAGTAACATAATTAAGTGCTTTCCCTGAGCCTTGAACATGAAATGTGGCCAACACAATTCAATCAAGCCATCAACCATCCAGCTGGAAATGGTTGTCAGAAAAATGTTTTTGTTAAGAATTTTGACATGGAAGGAGATTTTTTTTAAATACAAATTTTTAAAACAAATTTTTTTTTTAATTTTTTTTTCTCTCAGCTGTTTGTAATTTGTCTTAAGTGTTGTTGTTTTTTTTTTTAATTAAAATCATTTTTCTTCCCCCCTGCTCTCACTTTCGTGTTTGTTTGAGAGAATGATTAAGCTGTTCGAATGATAACCATCAAGGTTATCTTATGCGGAGTCCTAGAATGTGTCCTCAGCCTCCTCCTCCTAGCTCCACCTCCTCTTTCTTGCCTGCCAGCCTGGCGTTACTAATGACATCTTAAGCCATATGCCTGCGTATTAAAGGAGTAATATGCCTCTGTGTATGTGTGGTGTATGTGTATGAATGTGTTTGTGTGTGTGTGTGTGAGTAAATCTTAATTTATGTTAGTGAAACCTCATTATTTTTCTTTTCTTCCACCCCCTTCCTTCTCGTCCTTCCATTCATCTTCGGCGGCTATCATTTGAAATGACAGAAACGTTTGACTTTTGCTGAATGTCCTTAATTACAACAAAGATCACAACGCTTGTCGCATAACACTTGGCAGCGTTTTATGTTTTTTTTTCTGCTCCTCTTTAATAGCTTTGACTTTTCTTTGGCAAATAATTTTTCTCCTTGGCTGGAAATGAATCGGCGAATAGGGTCTCCATCTCTTTCTCTCGCTGGGTTGTAATTATTTTTGGTGTTTTGTCTTTAACAAAAAATATGATTTCTTTTATCATAATAGTCTTATAATAGTGCTGTTGTTTGTTATATAACAAGAAAATAAAACAACAAAAAGCTACAACAACACATCAAAAGAAAATCAAGTCAAAAGTTCCCATTTTTTTCTGTGTGGGGCCCATTATGAACACAGCGAACAAAGTAAGGCTTGGATTGGGCGTGAGAGGGGTAGTGGGAACCGCATTGCTTTTTTTCACAATTCTTTTTTTTTTTTTTTTTTTGATTCTTTGAGAGGATTCAGTTTATATTTGTTTTCACTCATGCATGATACCACACACACGTACACACACACCCATACACACACATCTTAAGTTTCCTTTAGCACCACTAACAACCATTGTGTTCCATTGGCAAAGAAGTGCTCTTACTGCTGTTGCATTTACTGTTTTAAGTATCACCAAAGACATACAGACACACACACATATATATATATACACCCCACACACACACACACACACCCATATGCAGTACTTAAAGGCAAGTGGTATGGCAATAGTTGTGGTTGAATGCCTTGGTTGGTGGGTGCGAGGAAGGCCAAGACTGCTGCAATGTGCATTACGGCCTTACAAAGTCGAAACTTCGCTCTGTCAAATGTTGGCGTATTTGTAATAAATATTTGAACATCTGGAAGCGGGGAAAAAGGGGGAACACAATGGTATTATAGGAAAAAAAATAATTTTAAAGCCTACCCACAGGCGTGGATTTTTTAAAAATATTTTTAAAGCCTAGCCTAAGGCATGGCTTTTTTAAAGCCTAGCCTAAGGCGTGGATTTTTCAAAGCCTAGCCTAAGGCATTGCATTTTTAAAGCCTAGCCTGAGGCGTGGATTTGTTAAAGCCTATCTTAAGGCGTGGATTTTGTAAAAACCTATCTTAAGGCGTGAATTTTTTAAAGCCTAGCCTAAGGCATGGATTTTTTAAAGCCTAGCCTAAGGCATGGATTTTTTAAAGCCTAGCCTAAGGCGTGGATTTTTTAAAGCCTAGCCTAAGGCATGGATTTTTTAAAGCCTAGCCTATGGCATGGATTTTTTAAAGCCTAGCCTAAGGCATGGATTTTTGAAAGCCTATCCTCAGGCCTGGATTTTTTAAAGCCTAGCCTAAGGCGTGGATTTTTGTAAGCCTAGCCTAAGGCGTGGATTTTTTAAAGCCTAGCCTAAGGCGTGGATTTTTTAAAGCCTAGCCTAAGGCGTGGATTTTTTAAAGCCTAGCCTAAGGCGTAGATTTTTTTTAAAGCCTAGCCTAAGGCGTAGATTTTTTAAAGCCTATCCTCAGGCCTTGATTTTTTATAGCCTATCCTCAGGCCTTGATTTTTTAAAGCCTAGCCTAAGGCGTGGATTATTTAAAGCCTAGCCTAAGGCGTGGATTTTTTAAAGTCTATCATAAGGCGTGGATTTTTTCAAAGCCTAGCCTAAGGCGTGAATTTTTTAAAGCCTAGCCTAAGGCGTGGATTTTTTAAAGCCTAGCCTAAGGCGTGGATTTTTTAAAGCCTAGCCTAAGGCGTGGATTTTTTAAAGCCTAGCCTAAGGCGTGGATTTTTTAAAGCCTAGCCTAAGGCGTGGATTTTTTAAAGCCTAGCCTAAGGCGTGGATTTTTTAAAGCCTAGCCTAAGGCGTGGATTTTTTAAAGCCTAGCCTAAGGCGTGGATTTTTTAAAGCCTAGCTTAAGGCGTGGATTTTTTAAAGCCTAGCCTAAGGCGTGGATTTTTTAAAGCCTAGCTTAAGGCGTGGATTTATTAAAGCCTAGCCTAAGGCGTGGATTTTTTAAAGCCTAGCCTAAGGCGTGGATTTTTTAAAGCCTAGCCTAAGGCGTGGATTTTTTAAAGCCTAGCCTAAGGCGTGGATTTTTTAAAGCCTAGCCTAAGGCGTGGATTTTTTAAAGCCTAGCCTAAGGCGTGGATTTTTTAAAGCCTAGCCTAAGGCGTGGATTTTTTAAAGCCTACTAGTTCCCAAGTTATGGGGATTTTATTAAAATGATCCAATTTGAAAATAAAACTAAATTGTATTTTTCAATATTTCTTTAAAATTTGTTTAATACTTTATATTGAAATGTGCTATAATTTATTACAGAATCTATTAGTCTCATGTCTTAGCTTTCCAAAAATATTTTTCTTTTCCGAATCCTGCGCCTAGTTCCCAAGTTATGGGGATTTTATTAAAATGATACAATTTGAAAATAAAGCTAAATTATATTTTCTAAATATTTCTTTAAAAATTGTTTAAAAATTTAATATGAAATGTTCTATAATTTACAACAGAATCTATTAGTCTTATGTCTTAGCTTTCCAAAAATATTTTTCTTTTTTCAAATCCCGTCCATAGTTCCCAAGTTATGGGGATTTTTCTAAAAATACCCAATAATTATTAACAATCATACGCTCAGGGGTACAAAATTTAAAAATTCTCTTTTACGAGGAATTTGCGAGAAATTTGAAAATCTAACCCGCAGAATCGATTAATAGAATCTATTACTCTTATGTTTTAGCTTTCCAAAAATATTTATCTTTTTCGAATCCCGCCCATAGTTTCCAAGTTATGGGGATTTTATTAAAATGAACCAATTTGAATATAAAACTAAATTATATTTTTTCAATATTTTTCCTATATTGTTTAAAAAGTTAATATGAAATGTTCTATAATTTATTACAGAATCTATTAGTCTCATGTCTTAGCTTTCCAAAAATATTTATCTTTTTCGAATCCCGCCCATAGTTCCCAAATTATGGGGATTTTTCTAAAAATAAACAATAATTATTAACAATCATACGCTCAGGGGTACAAAATTTAAAAATTCTCTTTTACGAGGAATTTGCGAGAAATTGGAAAATCTAACCCCCAGAATCGATTAATAGGCATATTATTGAATTTTTGATAATAAGAAAATTGGAGAAAAACTTTAAAACTTTGGTAGAAAATCCGCAAACATTTTTTTAGAGCTCTCAAAAATTGTTCACGTCTTACGATAGACTTTAAAAAATCCAGGCCTTAAAAAATTAAAAAAATCCACGCCTTAGGCTAGGCTTTAAAAAATCCACGCCTTAGGCTAGGCTTTAAAAAATCCACGCCTTAGGCTAGGCTTTAAAAAATCCACGCCTTAGGCTAGGCTTTAAAAAATCCACGCCTTAGGCTAGGCTTTAAAAAATCCACGCCTTAGGCTAGGCTTTAAAAAATCCACGCCTTAGGCTAGGCTTTAAAAAAATCCACGCCTTAGGCTAGGCTTTAAAAAATCCACGCCTTAGGCTAGGCTTTAAAAAATCCACGCCTTAGGCTAGGCTTTAAAAAATCCGTGCCTTAGGCTGGGCTTTAAAAAATCCACGCTAGGCTTTAAAAAATCCACGCCTTAGGATAGGCTTTAAAAAATCTACGCCTTGGGATAGGCTTTTAAAAAATCCACGCCTTGGGCTAGGCTTTAAAAAATCCACGCCTTAGGATAGGCTTTAAAAAATCCAAGCCTTAGGCTAGGCTTTAAAAAATCCACGCCTTAGGCTAGGCTTTAAAAATATTTTTAAAAAACCCTCGTCTTAGGATAGGCTTTGAAAAATATATATATTTTTTATTTTTGGCCTTTGAAAAACAATTTTTAATTGTTCTCTGCCATGGTTACAACCTTTTTTCATTGTTTCAAATTTTTTGTTGTCGATTATTTTTCCTTCACTGATTGACAGCTGCCGCTGACCCATATGACTTTTCATGTATGGGTATATAGATGTGTGTGTGTGCGTTCGCCCACCTATCCATCCACCAAAATCATGATGTTGCCGTAGTTTTACTACTTAACATTTTGACATGTTCACCTGACCCTGATGCAAAGTTTGATGGCGGATATGTGTGTGTGGGAGTGTGTGTGTGCGTGCGTGAGAGAGTAACATAATTAAGTGCTTTCCCTGAGCCTTGAACATGAAATGTGGCCAACACAATTCAATCAAGCCATCAACCATCCAGCTGGAAATGGGTGTCAGATAATGTTTTTGTTAAGGATTTTGACATGGAAGGAGATTTTTTTTAAATACAATTTTTAAAGCAAATTTTTTTTTAAATTTTTTTTTCTCTCAGTTGTTTGTAATTTGTCTTAAGTGTTGTTGTTTTTTTTTTTAATTAAAATCATTTTTCTTCCCCCCTGCTCTCACTTTCGTGTTTGTTTGAGAGAATGATTAAGCTGTTCGAATGATAACCATCAAGGTTATCTTATGCGGAGTCCTAGAATGTGTCCTCAGCCTCCTCCTCCTAGCTCCACCTCCTCTTTCTTGCCTGCCAGCCTGGCGTTACTAATGACATCTTAAGCCATATGCCTGCGTATTAAAGGAGTAATATGCCTCTGTGTATGTGTGGTGTATGTGTATGAATGTGTTTGTGTGTGTGTGTGTGAGTAAATCTTAATTTATGTTAGTGAAACCTCATTATTTTTCTTTTCTTCCACCCCCTTCCTTCTCGTCCTTCCATTCATCTTCGGCGGCTATCATTTGAAATGACAGAAACGTTTGACTTTTGCTGAATGTCCTTAATTACAACAAAGATCACAACGCTTGTCGCATAACACTTGGCAGCGTTTTATGTTTTTTTTTCTGCTCCTCTTTAATAGCTTTGACTTTTCTTTGGCAAATAATTTTTCTCCTTGGCTGGAAATGAATCGGCGAATAGGGTCTCCATCTCTTTCTCTCGCTGGGTTGTAATTATTTTTGGTGTTTTGTCTTTAACAAAAAAAATATGATTTCTTTTATCATAATAGTCTTATAATAGTGTTGTTTTTGTTGGTTATATAACAAGAAAATAAAACAACAAAAAGCTACAACAACACCTCAAAAGAAAATCAAGTCAAAAGTTCCCATTTTTTGTGTGTGTGGGCCCATTATGAACACAGCGAACAAAGTAAGGCTTGGATTGGGCGTGAGAGGGGTAGTGGGAACCGCATTGCTTTTTTTCACAATTCTTTTTTTTTTTTTGATTCTTTGAGAGGATTCAGTTTATATTTGTTTTCACTCATGCATGATACCACACACACGTACACACACACCCATACACACACATCTTAAGTTTCCTTTAGCACCACTAACAACCATTGTGTTCCATTGGCAAAGAAGTGCTCTTACTGCTGTTGCATTTACTGTTTTAAGTATCACCAAAGACATACAGACACACACACATATATATATATACACCCCACACACACACACACACACCCATATGCAGTACTTAAAGGCAAGTGGTATGGCAATAGTTGTGGTTGAATGCCTTGGTTGGTGGGTGAGAGGAAGGCCAAGACTGCTGCAATGTGCATTGAGGCCATACAAAGTCGAAACTTCGCTCTGTCAAATGTTGGCGTATTTTTCATAAATATTTGAACATCTGGAAGCGGGAAAAAAGGGGAAACACAATGGTATTATAGGAAAAAAAATAATTTTAAAGCCTACCCACAGGCGTGGATTTTTTAAAAATATTTTTAAAGCCTAGCCTAAGGCATGGCTTTTTTAAAGCCTAGCCTAAGGCGTGGATTTTTCAAAGCCTAGCCTAAGGCATTGCATTTTTAAAGCCTAGCCTGAGGCGTGGATTTGTTAAAGCCTATCTTAAGGCGTGGATTTTGTAAAAACCTATCTTAAGGCGTGAATTTTTTAAAGCCTAGCCTAAGGCATGGATTTTTTAAAGCCTAGCCTAAGGCATGGATTTTTTAAAGCCTAGCCTAAGGCGTGGATTTTTTAAAGCCTAGCCTAAGGCATGGATTTTTTAAAGCCTAGCCTATGGCATGGATTTTTTAAAGCCTAGCCTAAGGCATGGATTTTTGAAAGCCTATCCTCAGGCCTGGATTTTTTAAAGCCTAGCCTAAGGCGTGGATTTTTGTAAGCCTAGCCTAAGGCGTGGATTTTTTAAAGCCTAGCCTAAGGCGTGGATTTTTTAAAGCCTAGCCTAAGGCGTGGATTTTTTAAAGCCTAGCCTAAGGCGTAGATTTTTTAAAGCCTAGCCTAAGGCGTAGATTTTTTAAAGCCTATCCTCAGGCCTTGATTTTTTATAGCCTATCCTCAGGCCTTGATTTTTTAAAGCCTAGCCTAAGGCGTGGATTTTTTAAAGCCTAGCCTAAGGCGTGGATTTTTTAAAGTCTATCATAAGGCGTGGATTTTTTCAAAGCCTAGCCTAAGGCGTGAATTTTTTAAAGCCTAGCCTAAGGCGTGGATTTTTTAAAGCCTAGCCTAAGGCGTGGATTTTTTAAAGCCTAGCCTAAGGCGTGGATTTTTTAAAGCCTAGCCTAAGGCGTGGATTTTTTAAAGCCTAGCCTAAGGCGTGGATTTTTTAAAGCCTAGCCTAAGGCGTGGATTTTTTAAAGCCTAGCCTAAGGCGTGGATTTTTTAAAGCCTAGCCTAAGGCGTGGATTTTTTAAAGCCTAGCTTAAGGCGTGGATTTTTTAAAGCCTAGCCTAAGGCGTGGATTTTTTAAAGCCTAGCTTAAGGCGTGGATTTATTAAAGCCTAGCCTAAGGCGTGGATTTTTTAAAGCCTAGCCTAAGGCGTGGATTTTTTAAAGCCTAGCCTAAGGCGTGGATTTTTTAAAGCCTAGCCTAAGGCGTGGATTTTTTAAAGCCTAGCCTAAGGCGTGGATTTTTTAAAGCCTAGCCTAAGGCGTGGATTTTTTAAACAATTTTTTGGGAGATAATTCCCTTAAATTTAAGTCCTCCCAAAATGTATACCCCCGTTTTCCTGTTACTCTTTATAATTCCTTTACACATGGCGGAACCTTCGCAACACATTTGCTCATTTAAATAAACTCTACTTTTAACCGCACAGAAGGGTAAATCCCTTCGCCACATTTATTACTTAATTTCTGAAAACTATTTGCACCGGCGGAATGCTGGCATAAATGAGGTAGCAAAATTATAAAAACGAGGGATATCAGAACTTACACGCACACACACACACATACAGGTTGAAAAATTCCCCCTCACTAGTAGTGAATACCACGAAGTGTTATGCCAATGTGAAATGTTCGCTCATATGTTGATGAGTGCGGCGTAGCCGGTTTTTTCTTTCTCCTCCTGCCGTTCGAAATTAATTTTTTTTGCGAAACTTATTTAAATCAATTTATAGTTGATTTGATGAAACCCACACTGGATGGAGTTCAGTGGCAGTGGAAATTTTCGTGCCCGGGAAGGAGGTTGGAAAGGAAGGGAGAGAGGGAGGTTTGGTGTATTGGAGGACAGATAGGATCCGTGTTAACTAAGAATCAAATATATTTCCATAATTGAGTGAGTGAGTCGATAATGTTTCACTGATGTTTAAATATTCACGAGGCAATGAAGTGTGTTATGATTGAGTTGGGAATGTGTGTGGGTGTGTGTGTGTGTGAGATCTGCATGGCATAGCAGTTTCACAACCAATGCTTGTTTAATTGAATTGGAAAAGTTGCATTCGTTGGAGTATTATTTTCTGTATATTATGCAGAAAATAAATTTATACATGTATGTGTGTAATCATAAAATAGTGAATATTTCATAACTACAAAGCGGAGGCTTAATTTTTAATTTAATTAAAATATCCAGGCATATGGAGGGCCATGAAAAAATATAAAAAAAAAACCACACCTGTGAAGCGATTTTCACGAAATTTAACACACATCGTTGTAGGCTTAATTCAGTATGCTATGCCAAATTTCGTGCAAATCGAAAGATATATAGCGTTTTTGGTGCACCATTTACCTTAAATCGGACGAGAATATATATGGGAGCTATATCTAAATCTGAACCGATTTCCACAAAACGCGGCAGACATCAATTTAGGCTCAATTCAGTACGCTGTACCAAATTTTGTGCAAATCGAAAGATATATAGGGTCTTTGGTTCACCATTTACCTTAAATCGGACGAAAACATATATGGGAGCTATATCTAAATCTGAACCGATGTTTACGAAACTTTGCATACAACAGTCTAGGCTGAATTCAGTACGCTGTACCAAATTTCGTGCAAATCGAAGTATATATAGGGCCTTTGGTGCACCATTTACCCTAAATCGGGCGAAAATATATATGGGAGTTATATCTAAGTCTGAACCGATTTTCTTGAAACTTGGCACACAGCATTCTGGACCTAATTCCGTACTCTATCCCAAATTTCGTGCAATTCGAAGGATATATAGGGACTTTGGTGCACCATTTACCTTAAATCGGACGAATCTATATATGGGAGCTATATCTAAATCTGAACGGATTTTCTCGAAACTTAACACACATCATTCTAGGCTCAATTCAGTACGCTGTACCAAATTTCGTGAAAATCGAAAGATATATAGGGCCTTTGGTACACCATTTACCTTAAATCGGACGAAAATATATATGGGAGCTATATCTAAATCTGAACCGATTTTCACGAAACTTAACACACATCATTCTAGGCTCAATTCAGTACGCTGTACCAAATTTCGTGAAAATCGAAAGATATATAGGGCCTTTGGTACACCATTTACCTTAAATCGGACGAAAATATATATGGCAGCTATATCTAAATCTGAACCGATTTTCACAAAACTTAACACACATCATTCTAGGTTCAATTCAGTACTCTATGCCAAATTTCGTGCAAATCGAAAGATATATAGGGACTTTGGTACACCATTTATCTTAAATCGGACGAATCTATATATGGGAGCTATATCTAACTCTGAACCGATTTTCTCGAAACTTAACACACACCATTCTAGGCTCAATTCAGTACGCTATACCAAATGTCCTGCAAATCGAAAGATATATAGACACTTTGTTGTCCCATTTACCTTAAATCGGACGAAGATATATATAGGAGCTATATCTAAATCTGAATCGATTTTCTCGAAACGTGGCACACATCATTCTAGGCTCAATTCTGTACGATGTGCCAAATTTCGTGCAAATCGAATGATATATAGGGACTTTGGTGCACCATCTTTCTGTTCTGCTGTTAGTCCTTGGGTGCGTATGATTTGTGTCACTACTTATACGCCTAGTATGATCATTATTTAATATATTTAATACTTTTCTTTAAAATTCCGTTCAAATATTTTGTGGCGTCTGCCATAAAATCATTCTTAATTACCCTTGAAATTCCGATTACTTCCTTTTTTTGCAAGTTTTCATGTTGGCTGCCAATCACTTTGATGCCATGACAAATTCCAAAATTTGTTCCTCTTTGATATTGTCTTGGCCAAGGAATGAGAACACACAAACACAATTTTTTTTGACATTTGTAATTGTCAAGTTTCCATTTCAATTTAAAGTTTTACAAATCAAATTATCCAAACATTTTTACGAAAAGTTTGCGGATTTTTTTCTTCTTTAAGGGTTGCTTGGTTGGTTGGTTTGACACGGCACTTGTCAGCCATGGCATGTTTTTGGTAAAGATTTTCTGTGGAAAAAACTTATGTTACGCCATTGTCTGAACTTTGGCACATGGTAAGGAACAAAAGGAAAGGATGTAAAGCGGGGCAAAGAACAAACTTTTGCCAAAAATTAAGATTTTTCACCTTTAATGTGGGCAAAGTTGTTTGCTGCATTTATTTTCCTGCTTTTCTTTTTCCTTGAAGGGGGGTCTAATGTTTGCCACATTAAATTTAATGAGTTACACATGTGGCGCGGAACTTAAGTGATTCGCGGTTGAAAGGAAAAAATTCTAATTTTTAAAATGTTATTATAGTTGCTTGCCAAAGGAAAAATCCAACAAAAATTCGGAAGATGAAAAAAAAACAAAGTTCGTCGGATTCTAGACATCGTCATGTTAAGTGGAGGCTTAATGTCACGACAGCTGTTAAATGAAATGTTTTGTAAAGTTCTAGGGTTCGCTAAACGGATTTTATAAAAAAAAACAAATATCAAGCATGAATGAGCAAAGTACCTATGAAGCGTATACGTGTTACTAATGAATTGTTTGTAATCATACGCATAGGGGGCCTGAGGGGAATTTATTTAATTTAATTGGGAGTAGAAAAATTATGAAGAAAATATTTTTAAAAAATCCACGCCTTTGGGAGGACCCTGAAAAAAATATTTTTAAAAAAACCACGCCTTTGGGAGGATCAAAAAAAAAATATTTTAAAAAAATCCAAGCCTTTAAGAAGGCCCTGAAAATAATATTTATAAAAAATCCTTGCCTTTGGGAGGACCCTGAAAAAATATTTTTTAAAAATCCACGCCTTTGGGAGGACCCTGAAAAAAATATTTTTAAAAAATCCACGCCTTTGGGAGGACCCTGAAAAAATATTTTTAAAAAATCCACGCCTTTGGGAGGTCCCTGAAAAAATATTTTTAAAAAATCCACGCCTTTGGGAGGACCCTGAAAATTTTTTTTAAAAAATCCACGCCTTTGGGAGGACCCTGAAAAAATATTTTTAAAAAATCCACGCCCTTGGGATTACCCTAAATTTTTTTTTTTAAAATCCACGCCTTTGGCAGGATCCTGAAAAAATAGTTTTAAAAAATCCACGCCTTTGGGAGGTCCCTGAAATTTTTTTTTTAAAAAATCCGCGCCTTTGGGAGGACCCTGAAAAAATAGTTTTAAAAAATCCACGCCTTTGGGAGGACCCTGAAAAAAATTTTTTTTTTAAATCCACGCCTTTGGGAGGACCCTGAAAAAATATTTTTAAAAAATCCACGCCTTGTGTAAGACCCTGAAAATAAAATTGAAACCCAGTAAGGAAAGTAGTAAAGTCGGACGTGGCCGACTATATGATACCCTTCACCACTTTGGGTATATTCAATAGATGAATCCTAATAGATGTCGCGTGTTTGAAGGACCATTAATATGAAAGTGGATCCATAAACATTTCATTCTGCAACCTATACTTCTTTGTCTTCTTCTTATTATGGGACAAAATTATGTAAATCACTTTGGTGCACCATTTACATTAAATCGGGCGAAACTATATATGGGAGCTATATCTAAATCTGGGCCGATTTTCACGAAACTTAGCAGACATCATTCTAGGCCTAATTCATTATGCTATATCAAATTTCGTGCAAATCGTAAGATATATAGGGGCTTTAGTGCACCATTTACCTAAAATCGGACGAAACTATATGTGGGAGCTATATCTAAATTTGGACCGATTTTTCCCAATTTCAATAGGGTTCGTCCGTGGGCCAAATAAATGAGCTGTGCCAAATTTCTTGCAAATCGAAATATATTTAGGGACTTTGGTGCACCATTTACCTTAAATCGGATGAAAATATATATGGGAGCTATATCTAAATCTGGACCGACTTTTCCCAATTTCAATACGGTTCGTCCTTGGGCCAAATAAATGAGCTGAGCTAAATTTCATGCAAATCGAACGATATATAGGGACCATAGTGCACCATTTACATAAAATCGGACGAAACTATATGTATGGGGGCTATATCTAAATCTGGGCCGATTTTCACGAAAATTGGCAGACATCACTCTAGGCTTAATTCAGTACCCTCTGCCAAATTTCGTGCAAATCGAAATATATATAGGGACTTTGGTACACCATTTACATTAAATCGGTCGAAAATATGTATGGGAGCTATATCTAAATCTGAACTGATTTTCCCCAACGTCAATAGGGTTCGCCCTTGGGCCAAAAAAATGAGCTGGGCAAAATTTCATCCAATATTTTTAAAAAAAAAATCAGGCCTTTGTTCCACACATTGGGTATGATCCTGAAAAAAATATTTTTTAAAAAAATATTTTTATTTGTTTTTTCCAAAATAAAATTGAAAATCCGAACATCGTTTCCACGTACATACAATGACAATACCACAGACAGGGCATCAGGACATGTATGAAACTTCTAAAGCCAATACACGTACAAGACTCTTTACAATGATTGTAAGGAAACATATCCTTCGTTATGACACACACATACATATATATATCTACATATACATACACATTCCTCCATCATCCGAAGTAGCAGCAGCATCAGCACGCACTTTGGCACGCATCACACATCATATGGACGTACATATTTTCTGCAACATTAGAAACAGTTTTGAAGACTTGGCATTTGCAACTTCACACTCCATAAGACAGATAGGAGAGACGAACAGACAGAGCGACGAAAAGACATATGTTTGACCTATCAGCTAGCTGAGGGAAAAAAATCAACAACAACAACAACACCAACAAACATTTCATAGCAAACCATTAGCGTCAACAATAAATGGTAACAACGTCGTAAACTTGGTTATTGTTTGAGACAAAAAGAAGATGGAGGAACCAAAAGCAAGAAAAAAAGGAGGATGAGGAAAAATAAAATAAAAATAGTCATACAAAAGAAGGTAACTTGGTTGTGGCGGGAGGAAGGGGAAAGCGGTGGCGGGGTTGGGAAATTACAACTATTTTTATGCTTTGCTAGCAGCTCATTATGACCAAAAACGCACAACACACACACATACACTCACACCCCCACCCACACAAAGTTGTTGTCTTGGCACTAAGAAGTTAAAAAGCCAACCGCCTTTCTCCATAAGGAAGTTCGCTAAATTCACGAGAGGTGGGGGTTTGAAGGATCTGTTACAAAAAAAAAAAACGCTAACAAATTTGTCTTCAACATCCTTTTTGCTTACAATGTTAAATGGAATTCCCTAAGTGACAACATCAACTGCTAAGGAATCTGAAGATGAGGAAGATGATGAGTAGTAGTTGTTGAGTAGTCATGTGGGAGAGACAGGGAGAGAAAGAAAGAGGTATGATATAAAAGGAAGGAGGAGGAGACCCTGAAAAAATATATTTAAAAAATCCACGCCTAAATGAAGACCCGAAAAGAGCCTGAAATCTTCCTCTTCCTGCGGAAGAGCTGGAGGTCTTTTTCTTCCTATGGAAGAGCAGAAGGTATTCTTCTTCCTGTGGAAGAGCTGCATGTATTCCTCTTTCTATGGAAGAGCTGCAGGTTTTCTTCTTCCTGTGGAAGAGCTGCAGGTTTTCTTCTTCCTGTGGAAGAGCTGCAGATATTCTGCTTCCTTTGAAAGAGCTGCAGGTATTCTTCTTCCTTTGAAAGAGCTGCAGGTTTTCTTCTTCCTATAGGAGAGCTGCATGTAATTTTTTTCCTATAGGAAAGCTGGAGGTATTTTTCTTCCAGTGGAAGAGTTTCAGGTTTTATTTTTCCTATGAAAGCGCTGGAGGTATTCTTCCTCCTATAGCAGAGCTGTGAAATTGCAGGTCTTCGTCTGCCGGTTGGAGAGCTGCAGGTATTCTTCGTCCTGTGAAAGAGCTGCAGGTATTCTTCTTCCTGTAGAAGAGCTGCTGGTCTTCTTCTTGCTGTGGAAGAGCTGCAGGTATTCCTCTTTCTATGGAAGAGCTGCAGGTATTCTTCTTCCTGTGAAAGAGCTGGAGGTATTCTTCCTCCTATAGCAGAGCTGTGAAATTGCAGGTCTTCGTCTGCCTATGGAAGTGCTGCAGGTGTTATTCTTCCTGTGGAAGAGCTGCAGGAAGAGCTTCTATGGAAGAGCTGCAGGTTTTCTTCTTCCTTTGGAAGAGCTGGAGGTCTTCTTTTTCCTGTGGAAGAGCTGCAGGTCCTTCCTATGGAAGAGCTGCATGTCCTTCCTATGGAAGAGCTGCAGGTATTCTTTTTCCTATAGGAGAGCTGCAGGTATTCTTCATCCTATGAAAGAGCTGCTGATATTCTTCTGCCTTTGTAAGAGCTGAAAGAATTATTCTTCCTCTAGGAGAACTAGATGTATCCTTCTTCTTGTGAAAGAGCTGCAGATATTCTTCTGTCATTAAAAGACCTCAACGAATTCTTCTTCTATAGGAGAACGAAAGGTATTATTTTAGCTATAGGAGAGCTGGAGGTATTCTTCCTCCTAAATCAGAGCTGCATGTATTCTTCTTCCCATGGAAGGGATACAGGTATTTTTCTTCCTATTGGCTAGCTGCAGGTCTGCTTCTTCCTGTGGGAGAGCTTGAGGTTTTCGTCTGCCCGTGGAAGAACTGCAGGTATTCTTCGTCCTGTGGATGAGCTTTAGGTATCTTTCTTCCTGTGGAAGACCTGGAGGTATTATTCTTCCTATAGGAGAGCTGCATGTAATTTTCTTCCTATAGGAAAGACCCTGAAAAAAATATTTCCAAAAAATCTAAAAAAATATTTCCAAAAAATCCTCGCCTTTTTTAAGAATCTAATAAAAACCAGTGAGCGGAGCAGTATAGTCGGACGGGGCCGACCATACGATACCCTACACAACTTCCACGAAACTCTAACTTTCTGCGGATGTTTATTTTGAGCCTGGGCAATATTTCATGATATTTGCACCCTCTTGCCCGATTAGAGGTCAACAGCACCTCTACCTTACACTGAATATTAATAATATTCAGTACATCCCTTCTAATTACTTGTCGAGAATTCCTTCACCGTGGGTTGTGTTGTGATGCTCGGCTTATAATTGTGGCCTATAGATCGACTCGAAAAAAAAAACACAAAAAATTAAGTCTTCGGTCCAATACCTTCCAAATTATTATCTGATCATCCCCGAAAATACTAGGCGTTGTCCTTGACCACAACTGGAAAATTTCAGAGCGACCAGTGCCATATTTCCGCCCTCTAGTGTGGTAATGGGTTACTAAATAATATATCAGTACGTAAGCACCTGTAAATATTTAAGTGTAACTCCCACATCTGAGTACATACGACAATATAATTGGTATTAATTTAAAGGTCAACCACTCCTCTTGGATATACAATCAACTTCTCGGGTCTATGTCCTTCAGGGGCAAATATATAGGCAATAGAATACAAAAGTTGTAATTTTTCACACAAAAGTCGGGGTCCATTTGACCCGCTAAATATTGACCGATATTTATCAAAACAGGCATGCTTATTCTTTGGTCCGATCCCCTTCTCCTTGTAAAATTTCGCGGTGTTCGCGCCATAATTGCGGCTTCTGGAGCGACCAGAAAAACCGACAAAAATAAAGTTTTTGGTCCATTTCATCCCCTAAATATTAACTGATCTTTGCCAAAAACATTAGGGGTCTTCATTGGCCAGAACCCATCCTACATGAAAAATTTCGTGAAGATTGGTCCATAACTGTGGCCTGTATCGTGTTTACAAATTATAATGGACAGACGGACGGACGGACACACATGTCTGGATCGACTCAGCTAGTCGAGATATGACGATCGGTATACTTAAAGGTGGGTCTAGGACCAATATTTCGCGGCGTTTCAAACATTTGGGGCTGCACAAAGCTATAATACCCTGACAACATAGTTGTGTAGGGTATAAATATGTTGCAAAAAATCCCTGCCTATACGTAGGCTCTACAAATTAAGTTTGAAAAATCCACGCCTATATGTAGGCTCTAAGAATATGTTGAAAAAAAATCCATGCCCATATATAGGCTTTAAAAAATATGTCGAAAAAATCCTCGCCTTTATGTAGGCTCTAAAAATATGTTGAAAAAATCCACGACCATATGTAGGCTTTAAAAAATATGTCGAAAAAATCCTCGCCTTCACGTAGGCTCTAAAAATATGTTGCAAAAAATCCCTGCCTATATGTAGGCTCTAAAAATTAAGTTTGAAAAATCCACGCCTATATGTAGGCTCTAAAAAATATGTTGAAAAAATCCGCGCCTATATGTAGGCTCTGAAAAATATGTCGAAAAAAAATCCACGTCCATATATAGGCTTTAAAGAATATGTTGAAAAATCCACGCCTATATGTAGGCTCTAAAAAATATGTTGCAAAAAATCCCTGCCTATATGTAGGCTCTAAAATGTATGTTGAAAAAAATCCACGCCCATATATAGGCTTTAAAAAATAAGTTGAAAAAATCCCTGCCTATATGTAGGCTCTAAAATGTATGTTGAAAAAAATCCACGCCCATATATAGGATTTAAAAAATAAGTTGAAAAAATCCTCGCCTTCACGTAGGCTCTAAAAATATGTTGAAAAAATCCACGCCTATATGTAGGCTCTAAAAAATTGGTTAAAAAAATCCACGCCTATATGTAGGCTCTAAAAATATGTTGAAAAATCCACGACTATATGTAGGCTCTAAAAAATATGTTGAAAAAAATCCACGCCTATATGTAGGCTCTAAAAAATATATATTTTAAAAAATCCACGCCTGAAGATAGGCCATGAAAAAATATTTTAGGAAAGTTTTTATTTCTTCCCAGCATTTCCGCACCATCCTCTTACCCACTTCTATTAAATACTTCACTTTTTCCCTAGAATCAAAAAAAAAAAAAATCTCTTAAAATATGTTCGTGAGTGAATTTAATTATCTGACATCTAAGAAGTAAGAAGATAATGACAAGAAACGAAATAAACTCTCATTTAACACATAAAAAAATCATAAAATTTAAGTTACCGTTTTCACAAGAAGAAAAAACTGAGAATGACAAAAACCGAAAGGAGTCCGACATACATAGATGAAGGAAATATTTATTAAATACCCTCAAGCAAGGGCAATGACACAAATGTCAAGAATTAAAAACTTGGCTGAAAAGAGGGACAGTACGATTTCTTAGGAATCCCATGGAAAAAAAAGAACATAACTTTGAAAAAAAGAGTCTGCACCCCTCCTTAAATTGACAAATTCTTATCATATTTTCCTTTATGGTGAGAAATTAAATTTTATTATGTGAGAGGAAAAAAAATATTCGAGGGCGAGTTGTTTGCCAGGGAGTCCATTAGAAATATGGTTGATATCAGCAGGTTAATTTACTTTGGTTGAAATTAAAAATAACATATCCCCAAAGTCTGTCAGGAAATTTTTAACAAGGAGCAAGGAAGTAGATGACCCCAGAGCATATTAGAGATCTCATTTAAGAAAAAATTGTAACAGAGAGAAATTCACAGGGACCCATGGTCACGTATAAGTAATGTTGTCAATCATACGCAATACCCTCCCCCACCTTGGGCTCTCATACCCTGTTGTGTATACATTATGTCATTACTTATACGTCGGAATAAGAAATCACCCCCCGCAATCAAAATAGTCACCATGCCTAAATGAAAATCCTTTATTTTTTCTTCTTCTTCACCATCACAATGCCGTTACCTATTGTCATGCTCCGGCACCTTTACAAATGATTTGTCATTGAAGTGAATCGCTGAACAAAATTTCCCAACATAATTGTTTCCACATGAAATACCGCAATCATTGTACGGCTGATATTATTTTCTAAATTGTCTGCGGCGAAGACAAAAAGGATTGAAATCAATTGAAAGCCGAACACCTTTTTTGTTAGTCAGTTAGCAGCAGACAGGGAGAACAAATCAGTTGTTTGTGAGCAGGAAAAAAACATATTTATAGAAATGCCGAACATAATATGTCTACGGAGATTATAGACAGCGATTTTTCTTTTGTCTCGATTTAAAAATAAAATTAAAATAAGACGAATCTGATTTTTCTCTTGTTTAATATGATAGGAAATATATGAATTCGTGGGTGTAATAGTGGGCGTATAAGTGATGACAATAGTCATACGCCACCATGCCAAAATCATTATTGATCTATTTTCAGACCTATTTGGAGGAGTTGATTTCTTAAAAATATATTTTGGGGTCCATACATGACATTGATTTTCTAAAAATACTTTTATATTTAAAAAAAAATATTTTTAGTGCCTATTTATATGCGTGGGTCCTTGCCAAAGGCGTGAGTTTTTTCAAAATAATTTTTGGATTTTTTGGATTTTTATACCCTTCACAACTATGTTGTCAGGGTATTATTGCTTTGTGCGGCCCCAAGAGTTTGTAACGCCGCGAAATACTAGCCTTAGACTCCTTTA
Source organism: Musca vetustissima (assembly GCF_032173495.1). NCBI lineage: Eukaryota > Metazoa > Arthropoda > Insecta > Diptera > Muscidae > Musca > Musca vetustissima. The sequence continues at coordinate 24,955 of NW_026886960.1, forward strand.
AGTATACCGATCGTCATATTTCGACTAGCTGAGTCGATCTAGAAATGAGTGTCTGTCCGCCCGTCTGTCCATTATAATTTGTAAACACGATACAGGCCACGAAATTTTGAATAAAGACCCCTATTGTTTTTGGTAAAGATCGGTTAATATTTAGGGGATGAAATGGACCAAATACGTAATTTTTGTCGGGTTTTTTGGTCGCTCCAGAGGCCACAATTATGACCCTTCACCACACTGTGGTACAGGGTATTATGTCGTTGTGCATATGTTTCTAACAGGCAAAAGGAAACGAGATAGACACATGGTTCCTTTTAAGAATATGCATAGAATCGCTTTCTGAGTCGATTTATGCATGTCCGTTAGTCCGTCCGTCCGTCTGTAAATGTGAAATTGTAAAGAAAGTACAGGTCACATTTATGATTCGATTTGGATGAAATTTGGCACAGCTCATTTATTTGGCACAAAGACGAACCCTATTGAAATTGGAAAAAATCGGTTCAGATTTAGATATAGCTCTCATATATATTTTCGTCCGATTTTAGGTAAATGGTGCATCAAAGTCCCTATATATCTTTCGATTTGCACGAAATTTGGCACAGCCTACTGAATTAGGTCTAGAATGATGTGTGCTAAGTTTCGTGAAAATCGGTTCAGATTTAGATATAGCTCCAAAATAAATTTTCGTCCGATTTTATGTAAATGGTGCACCAAAGCCCCTATATATACTTCGATTGGCACGAAATTCGGCATAGCGTACTGAATAAAGCCTAGAATGATATGTGCTAAGTTTCATGGAAATCGGTTCAGATTTAGATATAGCTCCCATATATATTTTCGCCCGATTTAAGGTAACTGGTGCACTGAAGTCCCCAAATATCTTTCGATTTGCACGAAATTTGACATAGAGTATTGAATTATGCCTAGAGTGATGTGTGCTAAGTTTCGTGAAAATCGGTTCAGATTTAGATATAGCTCCCATATATATTTACTTCCGAGTTAAGGTAAATGGTGCACCAGAGGGCCTATATATCCTTCGATTTGCACGAAATTTCACATAGCGTACTGAATAAAGCCTGGAATGATATGTGCTAAGTTTCGTGGAAATCGGTTCAGATTTAGGTATAGCTCCCATATATATTTTCTTCCGATTTAAGGTAAATGGTGTACCAAAGTCCTTTAATATCGTTCGATTTTCACGAAATTTGACATAGAGTATTGAATTATGCCTAGAGTGATGTGTGCTTAGTTTCGTGAAAATCGGTTCAAATTTAGATATAGCTCCCATATATAGTTTCGTCCGATTTTATGTAAATGGTGCACCAAAGTCCCTATATACCTTTCGATTTTCACGAAATTTGGCACAGCGTACTGAATTAAGCCTAGAATGATGTGTGCTAAGTTTCGTGAAAATCGGTTCAGATTTAGATATAGTTCTCATATATATTTTCGTCCGATTTAAGGAAATGGTGCACCAAAGTCCCAATATATCCTTCGATTTGCACGAAATTTTGCACAGCCTACTGAATTAGGTCTAGAATGATGTGTGCTAAGTTTCCTGAAAATCGGTTCAGATTTAGATATAGTTCTCATATATATTTTCGTCCGATTTAAGGAAATGGTGCACCAAAGTCCCAATATATCCTTCGATTTGCACGAAATTTTGCACAGCCTACTGAATTAGGTCTAGAATGATGTGTGCTAAGTTTCCTGAAAATCGGTTCAGATTTAGATATAGCTCCCATATATAAGGATATCATATAGTCGGCCCCGTCCGACTTTACTATTTTCCTTACTGGTTTAATAGTCTTTCTGGGTATATATTTATAGCAGAAGATTTTTTAAAAATATTTTTTAGGATATATTTATAGGCGTGGATATTTCAAAAATATATATTTTTTTCAATTAATTTGAAATAGGAAAAATAATTATTTATTCATTTAATGAAAATTCTCTTTAGGTTTGTAAAGAACTCTCTTTTCTCTTGGCAATCTCGTTACGGTGTTGATACTCAGGAGCAAAGAGTTATTTAATAACGGTTGGGATATTTTCTCTTTCCAGCGCTGGTTCAGCTGTCTCTCTCTCTCTCTGCTTTCATATGTGAGCAGAGTTCTCTTGTGTGGCTTACACACAGAGTATGTGCGTGTAAGAGAGGAAATGCAGCAAACAGTGAGTATAAGACTTCACTGTAGGAGTCTCTTATGCTTAACTGTTAATTTTACAGAATTTAATGGAGACATTTAAAGAGACTTGGGTATAATGGAAAGATTGTGAGATTTTTTGTTTGTTAATAAAAAATATTGAAATAAATTTCTTTTAGAAGAAATAAATAAAAAAGTATAATAAATTATTATAATTATAAAAAATAAATTGTGATAATGCCCTGAAAAAAATATTTTTAAAAAATTGAAGCAATTTGATAGAACAAAAAAAAAAAAATAAATTAATAAAATAAAAAATAAAAGCATCGATGCCTTGGCTAAGTCCCAGAGAAATATTTTTAAATAATCCACGCCTTTGGCAAGACCCTAAAAAAATATTTTTAAAAAAATCTATGCCTTTGGTAACAGCCTGAAAAATATTTAAAAAAAATATTTTTTAAAATAATAATTAAAACATTCAGGCCTATAAATTGACCCCAGAAAATATTTTTTAATTACTTTAAAATATGTTTTCAAATATTCTCCCTTAATTTACTACCCAAAAAAAATTTTTTTAAAAAAAGTCCAGCCTCGTTTTACTTAATCATATACCTTTATTTATTACTCCGATTTTTTTGCCTCACCAAAAAAACGTGCCCAAATAAATATCTCTTTGCCCAACAAAAAGAAAAACACATTAGCCTTTGTTGTCGTATTAGCAGTAATTTCTGGACATTACATTCATAGAGCATACTTTTAGGCTTAATGTTAAGAAACATCAATCCTTCTTTATGGCCAACCGGGCAAACATAGGCAAATGAGATTTCGTTGTTGTTGTTGCTGTTGGATTTATTTTGGTTACGTTGGCTCTTTAGCTTTGACGCGTCACGTTTTTATAGTTAACATAAATTGCTGGATTCTATTTTTGTTGTTGTTCTAGCTGCGTGCCAAAATATTAAAGGAATTTCTTAGGAAATGAATGGAGGAAAAAAATGAACAGAAATACAAGCTGGCCAGGGTGGTTATATTGTGCCTTAATACAAAATGGGCTTTTGTTCTTTTTTTTTGGGTAAAGAGTTTTTCTACTAGCCGAGCCATTCAAATGTTTTTAGTTATTAGTGGGGTCTTTGTGTTTTTGTACAATTGTGCCATTTACCTCCTGTGGGGAATTGTTCACCCTTTTCGTACTGGTGACTGTTGGGGGACACATTAATTTTATTGTTTACAGCGTGTCTGGAAATCTAATTAGAATTTTTTGTATAATTTTTTTTCAAAGCAATAGAAATAACAAGTGAAAAAGCGGTAAATTCGGCCGGGCCGAACTTTGGATACCCTCCACCATAGATATATTGACAGGTACTAGAAATGAAAATATAGGGAACATACCAAAAAGTGGACCTATACCGACATTTCTAAAAACGGATTATGTAAACCATAATTAAAAATTTTAGAAAATTTTAAAGGATAATTATACTCTCAGCCTTATGGCTAATGAGGGTGTATAGACTTTAACACGGTGAAAATGTGTCTCATCGAAATATTGGTTCTAGACCCCATGTTTCTTTGGACCAAATCCGTTTCAGAAAATTTAGATTTCATCCAAACTTTGCCCATCTTATTATTTCTTCCAAGCTTAGTTCAAATTCTCGAACTTCCAATCAGGGGCTAGGTCTAAATGCGGCTATAGTTAATTATCGAACCTTACGTTCTAATTGTTTATCTCTCTATCCTCCGCAGGTGAAATGATTACAAAAGAGACTTAGAACCAAACTCAAAACGCGGAACAAATCAGATAACTATTTTAATATAAAAAAAGGGGGTTATATGGGGACTACCCCAAAAAGGGGGTGAATATTAAAAAATTTTGGTAGAGAGATTTGTTACCATATACGACTACAAATTACCAAATTGCAGCAAATTCGGTTGAAAAATGCGCTCAAGAACCCCCAAATACCGAAAATTGGGGGTACCCTTATATGGGGGCTATCCGAAAAAATGGACCAATATTCATAATTTTTGGTGGAGAGATTTGGAACCTATTAGGAACCCAATGTACCAAATTTCAGCGTATTCGGTTGAAAAACGCGCTCAAGAACCCCAAAATTCCGAAAATTGGGGGGTACCCTTATATGGGGGATATCCGAAAAAATTCACATATGTTTATAATTTTTTGTGGAGAGATTTGGTACATATTAAGAAATCGAAATACTAAATTATAGCCAATTCGGTGGAAAAAGACAATCAAAACCCCCAAAATACTGAAAATTAGGAGGTACCGTTATATGGGGGCTACCAGAAAAAGTGGACCTATATTTATAATTTTTTGTGGGGACATTAAGTACCCAATAAGAACCCAATGTACCAAATTTCAGCGTATTCGGTTGAAAAACGCGCCCAAGAACCTCAAAATACCGAAAATTGGGGGGTACTGTTATATGGGAGCTATGTCTAAACGTGGACCGATATATCCTATCTTCGAACTTGACCTGCCTGCAGACAAAAGACAACCCTATGCAAAATTTCAGCATCCTATCTCAATTCCTTCAGAAGATAGCGTGATTACAACAGACGGACGGACGGACGGACGGACAGACGGACGGACGGACGGACGGACGGACATGGCTAGATCGTCTTAGAATTTTACCCTGATCAAGAATATATATACTTTATAGGGTCGGAAATGAATATTTCGATGAGTTACAAACGGAATGACAAAATTAATATACCCTCCATACTATGGTGGAGGGTATAAAAATATAAATTTAATAGGGCAATAGGTTTAAAATTCATTTTTAGGGTATATTTTAAGGCGTGGATTTTTGAAAATTAATTTTTAGGGTATATTTATAGGCGTGGATTTTTTAAATTGAATTTTTAGGGTATATTTATAGGCGTGGATTTTTTAAATTGAATTTTTAGGGTATATTTATAGGCGTGGATTTTTTAAATTTCATTTTTAGGGTATATTTATAGGCGTGGATTTTTTAAATTTCATTTTTAGGGTATATTTATAGGCGTGGATTTTTTAAATTGAATTTTTAGGGTATATTTATAGGCGTGGATTTTTTAAATTGAATTTTTAGGGTATATTTATAGGCGTGGATTTTTTAAATTGAATTTTTAGGGTATATTTATAGGCGTGGATTTTTTAAATTGAATTTTTAGGGTATATTTATAGGCGTGGATTTTTTAAATTGAATTTTTAGGGTATATTTATAGGCGTGGATTTTTTAAATTGAATTTTTAGGGTATATTTATAGGCGTGGATTTTTTAAATTGAATTTTTAGGGTATATTTATAGGCGTGGATTTTTTAAATTGAATTTTTAGGGTATATTTATAGGCGTGGATTTTTTAAATTGAATTTTTAGGGTATATTTATAGGCGTGGATTTTTTAAATTGAATTTTTAGGGTATATTTATAGGCGTGGATTTTTTAAATTGAATTTTTAGGGTATATTTATAGGCGTGGATTTTTTAAATTGAATTTTTAGGGTATATTTATAGGCGTGGATTTTTTAAATTGAATTTTTAGGGTATATTTATAGGCGTGGATTTTTTAAATTTCATTTTTAGGGTATATTTATAGGCGTGGATTTTTTAAATTGAATTTTTAGGGTATATTTATAGGCGTGGATTTTTTAAATTGAATTTTTAGGGTATATTTATAGGCGTGGATTTTTTAAAAGTAACTTTTAAATGCCAATCCTTAGGCGTGGATTTTTTAAATTGAATTTTTAGGGTATATTTATAGGCGTGGATTTTTTAAATTGAATTTTTAGGGTATATTTATAGGCGTGGATTTTTTAAATTGAATTTTTAGGGTATATTTATAGGCGTGGATTTTTTAAAAGTAACTTTTAAATGCCAATCCTTAGGCGTGGATTTTTTTAAAAGTAACTTTTCAATGCCTATCCCAAGGCGTGGATTTTTTTAAAAGTAACTTTTCAATGCCTATCCCAAGGCGTGGATTTTTTTAAAAGTAACTTTTCAATGCCTATCCCAAGGCGTGGATTTTTTTAAAAGTAACTTTTCAATGCCTATCCCAAGGCGTGGATTTTTTAACATTAATTTTTCAAGGGTATATTTATAGGCGTGGATTTTTTAAATTTCATATTTGGGGTATATTTGGATTTTTTTAAATTAATTTTTAGGGTATATTTTAAGGCGTGAATTTTTTATAGGCGTGGATTTTTTAAATTTCATTTTAGGGTATATTTATAGGCCTGGATTTTTTCACAGTAACTTTTCAATGCCTATCCTTAGGCGTGAATTTTTTAAAAGTAACTTTTCAATGCCTATCCTTAGGCGTGAATTTTTTAAAAGTAACTTTTCAATGCCTATTCCTAGGCGTGGATTTTTTTAAAGTAACTTTTCAATGCCTATCCTTAGGCGTGGATTTTTTAAAAGTAAGTTTCCAATGCCTATCCTTAGGCGTGGATTTTTTAAAAGTAAGTTTCCAATGCCTATCCTTAGGCGTGGATTTTTTAAAAGTATTTTTTAATGCCTATCCTTAGGCGTGGATTTACAATTTTTTTATGCCTATCCTTAGGCGTGGATTTTTTTAAAGTAACTTTTCAATGCCTATCCTTAGGCGTGGATTTTTTTTAAAGTAAGTTTTCAATGCCTATCCTTAGGCGTGGATTTTTTTAAAGTAACTTTTCAATGCCTATCCTTAGGCGTGGATTGTTTAAAAAATAGGTTTTGTTTTTCCACATCCTCCTTTCACCTCAACCTTCTCATCCCAAATAGTAATTGTGTTTAATAAATTATTGTACAACATATTGTTTTTATTATACCACCTTAAATCCGCTTCCGCATGCCATCAAGGATGCCGGTGACTGGCTTCCATGGTGGGCATGGAGCAGCAACAACAAAAATCCATTAAGGAATTTACACTACTGCCGAACTGCCTGGCACGTTTCTTTGTAAATATTTACAGGAATTAAGCGGGTGTACAGCAGCAACAGCAACAATGACGAAGACGAAACAAAGAAGGATAAAAAAAAAAAAAAAACGGAAGAAGAAAGAGAGGGAGGAGGTGGGAAAAAATTGCAACATTAATTGCTTGGTAAACTAAAAGTTTTGTTTAAGTGTTTCTCCAAATGCATCTTTGCCCAGACCCCAAATCCTAATGTTGTTAGTTCCACTCCAAGCAGGAGAACAAGAAAACAAAGACCAAAAAACAAAAAACAAAAACTTTCACATGATGGTGACGGCAAGAAAGAAATGTTCAGGAGATAAACGTTAAGCAATACAGGCAGGCAGCTGAAGCTGAAGCTGCAGTTCAGCTGCAGCCCCCATTGAAGGCACTAAAACGCCACAACAGCCACGATAGCTAAGAAAGCGATAGCAACTAAAACTATAAATTACATTTTCCACTTCTTCTTCGTCGTCTTTGTGAGTGGCAAAAATAATGACATGTCATCCAACCCAAAAACACCCACCTCCCATGGACCTCCTCCTCGAGATGCCTGCCATTCGCTGGCGTTATTTGTTACAAAATTATCTGTAAATAGTATTTACAAAACACTTAACCTTTGAAAGTCTGAAGAGCGCGACTTAATGGCATTCTACGATTTATGGTATTTAGCTAAAGTTTCCCAAACAGCAACAACAGCAGCAACACCGAACTGCAAAGCTTCAGTTGCAGTTTTTTTATTTTTCCGTCATTTCAAAGAAGCGCTAGAGAAGATAAGAAACATTTTTTTCAAAAGAAAATTTTTCTATGTGTAAATAAAAACTAATTTAAGTCAGTTGCAATAGATAAATAACTTACAAATAGCAAGACAAGTTGTATGTGGAGGCACAACGACAACAACAACATAAACAACAAATTATTATTTTTCTACGTTTTCCGATATTGAAGGTAAACAAAATTATATCTCAAAGGGTACTTCATTAGAAAGGAAAAATATTTTGTTTCTATTTGTTTTGTATAAATAATGAGAAACAAATAAATCAAAACAACATTGCATACTTTTAGGAAAACATTACCGTGGTTTATTTGTAGGTGACGACTTTTTTCAAGTACCAACCAGTAAGGAAAGTAGTAAAGTCGGACGGGGCCGACTATATGATACCCTTCACCACTTTGGGTATATTCTACATATGTATCCAGCAGACATAGCTTGTTATTATTATAGACGTAATTCAGTATGCTATGCTAAATTTCGTGCAAATCGAAAGATATATAGGGTCTTTGATGCACCAATTACCTCAAATAATATATATATATATATATATATATATATGAGCTATATCTAAATCTGAACAGGTTTTCAGAAAACTCTGCACACATCATTCAAAACTTAATTCAGTACGCTATGCCAAATTTCGTGCAAATCGAAAGATATATAGGGACTTTGGTACAACATTTACCAAAAATCGGGCGAAACTATATATGGGAGCTATATCTAAATCTGAACCGATTTTCACGAAACTTTGCACACATCATTCTAGACTTAATTCAGTACGCTATGCCAAATTTCGTGCAAATCGAAAGATATATAGGGACTTTGGTACAACATTTACCTTAAATCGGAGGAAGATATATACGGGAGCTATATCTAAATCTGAACCGATTTTCACGAAACTTTGCACACCTTATTCTAGACTTAATTCAGTACGCTATGCCAAATTTCGTGCAAATCGAAAGATATATAGGGACTTTGGTACAACATTTACCAAAAATCGGGCGAAACTATATATGGGAGCTATATCTAAATCTGAACCGATTTTCACGAAACTTGGCACACATCTTTCGTGGCTCAATTCTGTACGCTATGCCAAATTTCGTGCAAATCGAAAGATTTTGAGGGTCTAAAGCCCGTAAATCGGGCAAAAATATATATGGGAGCTATATCTAAATCTGAACCGATTTTTCCCAATTTCAATAGGGTTCGTCCTTGGGCCAAACAAATGAGCTGTGCCAAATTTCATCCAAATCGGATCATAAATGCGACCTGTACTTTGTTTACAATTTAACATGGACAGACGGACGGACGGACATGCATAAATCGACTCAGAAAGTGATTCTATGCATATTCTCAAAAGGGTCCATGGGTCTATCTCGATTATTTTTGCCTGTTACAAACATATGCACAAAGACATAATACCCTGTACCACAGTGTGGTGAAGGGTATAAAAATGTGCGTGGACTTGTCATAATTAATTGTTAGGGTATATTTCTAGGCATGGCTTTTTCATTTATGATCCGAATTGGATGAAATTTGGCACTAGTCACTTATTTGGCCCAAGGACGAACCCTATTGAAATTGGGAAAAGTCGGTTCAGATTTAGATACAGCTCCCATATATATTTTTGTCCGATTTAGGCACCTATATATCTTTCGATTTGCACGAAATTCGCCACAGCGTACTGAATTAGGTCTAGAATGATGTGTGTTAAATTTCTTGAAAATCGGTTCAAATTTAGATATAGCTCCCATATATAGATTCGTGCGATTTAAGGTAAATGGTGCACCTAAGTCCCTCAATATCTTTAGATTTGCACGAAATTTGGCATAGCGTACTGAATCGAGTCTAGAAAGATGTGTGTTAAGTTTCATGAAAATCGGTTCAGATTTAGATATAGCTCCCATATATATTTTCGACCGATATAGGCACCAAAGACCCTATATATCTTTTGATTTGCACGAAATTTGGCACAGCGTAATCAATTAGGTCTAGAATGATGTGTGTTAAGTTTCATGAAAATCGGTTCAGATTTAGATATAGATCCCATATATATTTTCGTCCGATTTTATGTAAATGGTGCACCAAAGCCCCTATATATCTTTCGATTTGCACGAAATTTGGCACAGCGTACTGAATTAAGACTAGAATGATGTGTGCTAAGTTTCGTGAAAATCGGTCCCGATTTGGATATAGCTCCAATATATAGTTTTGTCCGATTTTATGTTAATGGTACATCAAAGTCCCTATATATCTTTCGATTTGTAAGAAATTTGGCATGGGATACTGAATTGAGTTTAGAATGACGTGTGCCAAGTTTTGAGAAAATCGGTTCAGATTTAGATATAGCTCCCATATATATTTTCGTCCTATTAAATGTGAATGGTGCACTAAAGTCCTTTAATATGTTTCGGTTTGCACGAAATTTGGCAAAGCGTAATGGATTAGGTCTAGAATGATGAGTGTTAAGTTTCCTGAAAATCGGGTCAGATTCAGATATAGCTCCCATATATATTTTCGTCCGATTTAATGTAAATGGTGCACCAATAGCGTACCTTCGAGGCAACATTGTCATGCAATTGTAAGGATACATATGTACAATATACCCAAAGTGGTGAAGGGTATTCATATAGTCGGCCCAGTCCAACTTTACTACTTTCCTTACTGGTTTAAATTGGTTTCCTTCCTCAATTAGTTTATCTTTCTTAATTGTTGCATATTTTTGGGCATTATCTTTTGTGATATAAAATTCCTTTGTTTCGCTCCCTTTATATTTGAGAAAAATATTTTCAAAAAAACCATTTCAGTTTCCGAACAAAAAACCTAGTAAGTCCCACACAAAAAATACCCTAACAACCATTGTTGAGACATTTTACCTTTGCATCTGCACTGGAGTGGCAAAAATGCATTCAGACATTCAGTCGTTCGTTCTTTGGGCGGATGAGAGTGTGTGCGTGGGTGTATGTGTGCCATACACCGACAAGAAAATATTCTTCTTCGAATGTCCTGTCCGAATACTCCTAAACAATTAAAGTCATTTGAGTCTGTAGGCTTTGTGATTGCCGTTTACACTTCTTGTGGTTTTGGCAAGGATTCCTGCCTCCCTCCCTCCAGTTATGGCTACCTGCAGGGGTAGGGTCTCAACCGGTTGTCCGATAAAGAACAATTTACTGGAGTGAAACGTTTGTGGCATTTTGATAAATACCAGACGACGAAAAAGAGTATCTGGAAATGGAATGAATGCGGTATAGATGACCAGGACCAGGTTTTGCCAAATGACAGGTTCTGTTTTGGGGTTTTGTTTGCAAGGAGCAGCATCAGAGTTGATGACCCCCACTTGGACATGGTCATAGTTAACAGAAGTTCAAGTTATTGTTGTTGTTGTTATTGTTTTCGAGTTTAGCTAAAGGCAAAGAAGTTGCCTTTGAGCGAGACATTCGTATTCAGGCACTTCGATTCGTTCAATTGAAAAGAGTTGAGTTTTTCTCTCTTTTTTCTTTCTCCACTCACCTATGTCTATTGTTGTTGTTAGGCTTGAATTCTTCTTTTTTTACTTCACCAAAAAGGATAACCAATTAAAAATGTGTTTTACATCTTCTCTCTTTTTTAACCTAACTTCAGGTGTGTGTAGGTGTATGTGTGCATGTGTTCAGCAATAGTTCCACAAAAGCCAAGCCACGACACAAATCCGAATGTAAAACATATTTTTTGTTTCCTTTGGCCAAGAATTCTAAAGGCGTATGAATTTAATGAATCCTTAAGGGGACCATAAATGATTCTTCTCCACTTCGTTTTTTTCGGGTTTTGCCTACCTCATTTTGGGCTTTGTTCTCGAGGCATAAAAATCAATTGTTTCTTTTGTGGTGGAGAGAGGTGGTGGTGGTGCGATGTGCCTTTGTGGTTACTCAAATTTATTAGATGGCAAAGTTCTTTAGCATACATTTAGGATTTCAATTGTTGGTGCAACGGGTTGAATTGAATCGACTGTAAGTTTATCTCGGCGAACATCCAATTTGCAATCGTAATAAAAATTTAGAATTTTATTACGATGTGTTGTTTGTGTGTGATGGCATTTGAGTTTTATGGCGGTTTTTGGCTATAGTCGGTTTTTAGGATGAGATTCAAATATAAAATAGTGTCTAATGGTGGGATTTGTAGTTGAAATTAATTTTTTGTAACAAAATCCGCCAACAATTCGTTGAAACAATTAACGCCTATAAATATATCCTCAAAAACTAAGTGTAAACCAGTAAGAAAAGTAGTAAAGGCGGACTGGGCCGACTATATGATACTCTTCACCACTTTGGGTATATTGTATATATGTATCCTTACAATTGCATGTCAATGTTCCCTCGAAGGAACACACTCATGTCTTTCAGCAACGTATGATAAATTTTATTTCATTCGGGCAGATTTGGAGTCGTCTGCGCACCATGGGACAAATTTATGGAAAATGATTTATAGATTGTTCAAAATTCAATTTCAATCAGACACCCGTTCGAAATACATATGGAAGCTATGACTGCATCGGCATCAATTTCAACACCATGCAATATCGTCATTCAAGTCTCAATTTGATACGTTGTGCAAAATTTCGTATTAATCGGACAAACATTAGGAGTTTGGTGCAACGTTTATGAAAAATCGGACGATTATATTTGTATATGTGGGACACATATTGAAATCTGAACCGATTTTCCGAAACTTACCACACAGCATTCTAAACTCAGTTCAGTACGCCATGCCAAATTTCGTGCAAATCGAAAGATATTTAGGGACTTTGGCGCACCATTTACCATAAATCGGACGAAAATATATATGGGAGCTATATCTAAATCTGAACCGATTTTCATGAAACTTAACACACATCATTCAAGGCTTAACTCAGTACGCTGTGCCAAATTTCGTGAACATCGAAAGATATATAGGGACTTTGGTGCACCACTTACCATAAATCGGACCGAAATATATATGGGAGCTGTATCTAAATCTGAACCAATTTCCATGAAACTTCACGTACATCATTCTATACCTATTTCAGTACGTTATGCCAAATTTCGTGCAAATCAAGAGATATATAAGTACTTTGGTGCACCATTTACTTTAAATCGGACGAAAATATATATGGGAGCTATATCTAAATCTGAACCGATTTTTATGAAACTTTGCACATATAATTTTAGGCTTAACTCAGTTCGCTGTGCCAGATTTCGTGAACATCGAAATATATATAGGGACTTTGGTGCACCATTTACCTTAAATCGGACGAAAATATATATGGGAGCTATATCTAAATCTGAATCGATTTTCTCCAAACTTGGCAGACATCACTCTAGGCTCAATTCAGTACCCTATGCCAAATTTCGTGCAAATCGAAGGATATATAGGAACTTTGGTGCACCATTTACCTTAAATCGGACGAAAATAGATATGAAGGCTATATCTAAACCTGAAAAGATTTTCATGAAACTTAGCAAACATCACTCCAGACTTAATTTTGTATGCTACGCCAAATTTCGTGCAAATCGAAAGATATTTAGGGACTTTGGGACACCATTTACCATAAATCGGACGAAAATATATATGGGAGCATTATATAAATCTGAACCGATTTTCAGGAAACTTAACACACATCATTCTAGAGTTCATTCAGTACGCTATGACAACTTTCGTTCATATCGAAAGATATATAGGGACTCTGGTGCACCATTTACCTAAAATCGGACGAAAATATATATGGGAGCTATATCGAAATCTGAGCCGATTTTCAAGAAAATTAACATACATTGTTCTAGACTCAATTCATTACGCTATGCCAAATTTCGTGCAAATCGAAAGATATATAGGGACTTTGGTGCACCATTTACATAAAATCGGACGAAAATATATATGGGACCTATATCGAAATCTGAACCGATTTTTCAGAAACTTACCACACATCATTCTAGACTTAATTTAGTCCGTTATGCCAAATTTCGTGCAAATCCAGAGATATTTAGGGACTTTGGCTCACCATTTACCTTAAATCGGACGATAATATCTATGGGAGCTATATCTAAATTTTAACCGATTTTCACGAAACTTCACGTACGTCATTCTAGAACTAATTCATTACGCTGTGCCAAATTTCGTGCAAATCGAAAAATATATAGGGACTTTGGTCCACCATTTACAATAAATCGGACAAAAATATCTATGGGAGCTATATCTAAATCTGAACCGATTTTTCTCAATTTCAATAGGGTTTGTCCTTGGGCCAAATAAATGAGCTGGGCCAAATTTCATCCAATTCGGATGATAAATGTGACCTGTACTTTGTTTACAATTTAACATGTAGAGACGAACAGACGGACAGACAGACGGATATGCGTAAATCGACTCAGAAAGTGATTCTATGCATATTCTCAAAAGGAACCATGTGTCTATTTGCCGAATATTACCAATATTCAGTATAGCCCTTCTAATTACTTGTCCATATTCCCTTTACCGTAGGTTGTGCTATTATGTTCGGCATATAACTGTAGCCTATGCAATGTTTCGTGAAGATTGGTCCATAACTGTGGACTGTTTCATGTTTACAAATTATATTGGACAGACGGACGGACGGACGGACACACATGTCTAGATCGACTCAGCTAGTGGAGATATGACGATCGGTATACATAAAGTGGGTCTACGCCCATATTTCGCGCCGTTACTAACTTTTGGGGCTGCACAAAGCTATAATACCCTGACAACATTGTTGTCAGGAAATCAAAAAAAAAAAAAAATCTTTAATTCTCTTGTCACCATAAATTGTTCCTCTTCGATTCTCTCAATATTCCAAATTACAAATATGATTTCGATTAGCACTGATGCGTTGAATGAACTTTGCTATTTTATCTTTGGGATTTTTTTCCGCTTGTGAAGACCTGCCTTTGCTCCGTGCCATGCTTATCGCCGTGTTATGGCTGAATGTCTTCGAAAGCTTTGACAGGAAAAAGAACGGATATAATTGAGTATTACAACTAAACGTTTTATCACACACACACACACACTCACGGCAGAATTCAAATGCTATGGAAAGGACGCAATGTGGCAATGACCACGCCAGAGGCCATTCCAGATATGCCATTGGCAAAATCAGATAGTCAATGGTCTGACTTCATTCTGGGAGGTGGGCAAGTCAAACAAATTCTGCCGCTTTTCCAGTGATTATGCTTATTATGCCAGCCACAATCACTGTGAGAATTTCAAATTTGAGGCACAACTGAAGGCTGAATACATGATTAGGTTTGCTCGCGAACAAACGCAATCATGGGTTACGATGATAAGGAGTTAGGCTCCGGAACATTCACCCATGGAATTTAACAAAAGGAAAACGGAAACAAAAACGAGCATTGATTATCTCATTAAAGGCCATAATATTCGAGAAATTCATGAATTGAATAAAACACTGGGGTGGCGTATACGTTACGACAGTACTCATACGCTGCCGAGGAAAATAAAAATGTGTGTGTGAGAGAGGGGGGAATCTCCCATTTCAGCAACATATATCATTGAATTAAACATTCTCATGTGGCTATTTAAAATTCTACACACAAAATTCCAACAAATCACAATATTATGGTGGCCGAGCAGTGGCCAATACTTAACCGGTTAAGCCTAAAAATATACTACCTAAAAAACAACTGAAATAAAATTCAACAAAGAAACGTAAATTCAATTTCCTCTAATGAAACCACAACACGTTGACCACAAATGCTAGAGTAGTTCTCTGGCAAAATAGAAAATAAAAATACAATTCAGAACCTCTACCAGCCTCTAGCAGCAAATCACCATCCTCAGCAGGAGCCGCAACAGCAGCGGCAGTAGTATTGGTGGCATCAGGTAATAGCATTTGGAGAATTTCTTGATTAATGCAGTCCTTTTAATACTTTCCATATAACAGGTTAAATTTTTAGAACACACACTGACACACGTAAATCACACACACATGGATAAACATACACACACACATGTATGCATATCGCCACTGTATCATGTTTCTTAAAGGAACTCGTCACGTTTTAAGATTATGGCCTCTTTACTGAGATGTCCTAGATATGTGACCACTTTAGAAACCTCACTCATCAATGGGGTATTCACAACAACAACAACGACAACTGAAGGAAACGAGATGAGAAAGAAGAAGAAGAAGTAAAAACAAATAACTATACCAAGGACTTCATTAGATTCACTTACACGCACGCACACAAACACACACACTCGCACACACACCCATGAAACAATGAAACAGCCTCAAGAAATGAAGATGATGTTGTCATCAAATCAGGAGAATACAAATGAATGGTTTTGAAACAAATATTGAGTACTTTTTTTTGAGAAGATGGCAAAAAAAACAGAACTAGACAACAAGAAATAGAACAAAAGGAACAATAAAGACCTGAGTTTAAAAGGAGATGGCAGGATAAATAAATTTTGTATTAAAATGAAAAAAAAAGATTTAGGGTATATTTATAGGCGTGGATTTTTTAAAACTAATTTTTAGGGTATATTTATAGGCGTGGATTGTTTAAAATTAATTTTTAGGGTATATTTATAGGCGTGGATTTTTTAAAATTAATTTTTAGGGTATATTTATAGGCGTGGATTTTTTAAAATTAATTTTTAGGGTATATTTATAGGCGTGGATTTTTTAAAACTAATTTTTAGGGTATATTTATAGGCGTGGATTTTTTAATGTTAATTTTCAGGGCATATTTATAGGCGTGGATTTTTTAAAAATATTTTTTCAGGGCATATTTATAGGCGTGGATTTTTTTTTAAATATTTTTTCAGGGCATATTTATAGGCGTGGATTTTTTAAAAATATTTTTCAGGGCATATTTATAGGCGTGGATTTTTTAAAAATATTTTTCAGGGCATATTTATAGGCGTGGATTTTTTAAAGATAATTTTCAGGGCATATTTATAGGCGTGGATTTTTTAAAGATCATTTTCAGGGCATATTTATAGGCGTGGATTTTTTAAAGATCATTTTCAGGGCATATTTATAGGCGTGGATTTTTTAAAGAACATTTTCAGGGCATATTTATAGGCGTGGATTTTTTAAAGATCATTTTCAGGGCATATTTATAGGCGTGGGTTTTTTTAAAGATCATTTTCAGGGCATATTTATAGGCGTGGGTTTTTTTAAAGATCATTTTCAGGGCATATTTATAGGCGTGGATTTTTTAAAGATCATTTTCAGGGCATATTTATAGGCGTGGATTTTTTAAAGAACATTTTCAGGGCATATTTATAGGCGTGGATTTTTTAAAGATCATTTTCAGGGCATATTAAGATTTTGTTTAAAAATAGTTTTTTTCAAAATCCACATATTCTTTCCGTATATTCTTCATATTGGATTTTTGGTTTGTTGTTTTAGTTTCTCATTCCCTGAATTTCAAAAAAGTTTTTGGTTTGAGTTTGTGTGTCTGTGGTTAAGATTTTTTTCTTGTTTATTCTCGTGTTGCATGTTGCACGTTGTTGGTTGCTTCCTTAAAGTAATTAGCAAAACCGATTAAGAACTTCTAAAGCGTTGTTCACAAGTTTTCCTGTTTGGCTTGTTTGTTTATTTGTTCGCCTGCTTTCTTGCTTTCCATCAGGTAAAGAAATTAAAAATTAACAAAGGAAAAGTGAAGCGGATTGATGATTGGTGGCTTTAAGTGATGATTGATGTTGGAAAATTGAAACTTTTGTTTTAAAGTGTTTTTCAGCTGGATTTTTATAGAGTTCGAACAATGGAGCGTATACGTGAGGACACTACTTATACGTCACCTTGCACAATTTAGTTGAATGGCCATTGGAGCGTATACGTCAGGACGTCATGTATACATCATCCTGAACAGCTTAGCTAAGATGGGATTTTTTTGAGGACATTTTTTATTTTGATCTGCGATTATTAGAAAAATTTCCTTCCACCCATAATAACTCTACACAATTGTCCTTGTCATACCTCACAATGAATCTATTGTCCATCCAGAAAAAATATAGATCATCTGCACACATCCAGCCATGATGATCTGTGGAGGTCACTCAATTCTCATTCAGGTTTCAGTTGATTTATCTCGACCTCCTAGTAACCGAACATATTTTTTTCCCCCTACCATTATCCTGCAGATGCTTTCGGAAGCTGTCCATTGTTTAATGACTTATGACTAGTTTGCTAAATAAAGTGTAAATGAGATCTTTGTTGTTGTTGCTGTCAGTGTTGTTGTTGTATTTATAAATGGATGGTTACAGGTTTTTCAGCTCCGTTCAGTTTTTTGTGTTCGGTTTGGTATAGCAAAGTTATAAATATTGCAGCAACAGCAGTATTTATTAGCACACACACAAATACATACAAGCATGAATACACACAGACATACACACTCGTACATAATTCAGACAACAATAGGTGACATAAAAACTCATCGGTAAATTATGTTGTTGACATTTGGGAAACTTAACCCATGGAAGGGAGAAAAAAAAATTAAGAAAAATATTTTTCAATGAAAAATTATCGTTTAAAAAATCCACGCCTATAAATATGCCCTGAAAATGATCTTTAAAAAATCCACGCCTATAAATATGCCCTGAAAATGATCGTTTAAAAAATTCTCGCCCTCATAAATATGCCCTGAAAATGATCGTTTAAAAAATCCACGCCTCTAAATATGCCCTGAAAATTATCGTTTAAAAAATCCACGCCTATAAATATGCTCTGAAAATGATCTTTGAAAAATCCACGCATATAAATATGCCCTGAAAATTATCGTTTAAAAAATCTACGCCTATAAATATGCCCTGAAAATGATCGTTTAAAAAATCCACGCCTATAAATATGCCCTGAAAATTATCGTTTAAAAAATCCACGCCTATAAATATGCCCTGAAAATGATGTTTAAAAAATCCACGCCTATAAATATGCCTTGAAAATGATGTTTAAAAAATCCGCGCCTATAAATATGTCCTGAAAATTATCGTTTAAAAAATCCACGCTAATAAATATGCCCTGAAAATTATCTTGAAAAAAATCCACGCCTATAAATATGCCCTGAAAATTAATTTTAGAAAATCCACGCCTAAAAATATGCCCTGAAATTTAAGTTTAAAAAATCCACGCCTAAAAATATGCCCTGAAATTTAAGTTTAAAAAATCCGCGCCTATAAATATGCCCTGAAAATGATGTTTAAAAAATCCACGCCTATAAATATGCCCTGAAAATGATCGTTTAAAAAATCCACGCCTATAAATATGCCCTGAAAATGATCGTTTAAAAAATCCACGCCTATAAATATGCCCTGAAAATTATCTTTAAAAAAATACACGCCTATAAATATGCCCTGAAAATTATCGTTTAAAAAATCCACGCCTATAAATATGCCCTGAAAATGATCTTTAAAACATCAGCGCCTATAAATATGCCCTGAAAATGATTTTTAAAAAATCAACGCCTATAAATATGCCCTGAAAATGATTTTTAAAAAATCCACGCCTATAAATATGCCCTGAAAATGATCGTTTAAAAAATCCACGCCTATAAATATGCCCCTAAAATGATCGTTTAAAAAATCCACGCCTACAAATATGCCCTGAAAATGATCTTTAAAATATCCACGCCCTTGCTAAGACCCTGAGAACGTATTTTTAAAAAATCCCTGTAGTGCCTTTAAGGGTTAACCTCATGTTTTATGACAATGTACAATTCTATTACAACAAGCAGAACATGTACCCCTTTCACTTTTTCCATATTTTTTTTTTGCTGTTGCTTCAGGAAACTACAAATTGTTTGCTCTAACACAAAGTAGTGCAAACAACAAAAGAATCTGAGAAAAAAATTTGGACCAGAAGGACAACAGAGAAAGAGTTTTGAACATAAAGTATAAGGATTTTTAGTGGGTCACTCATAACAAAGGGGTTGTTGTAGTAATAAAGGATATTTTTGGGTAAAGGCGAATTTTTGGGGTACCTTATAAAGGAGGATAGAAGGTAGGTCAAGTTTTATTGGGCTGGGAAAATTCTATATAGTGTAAAAGCTCTTACAAATAGTATAAAGCAGGGCGAACCCTGTGACGTATTAGTGATAATAATAGAAGTACACCTTGACGTATGATTGTAGATGTTACTTATACGCAGATCAATAAAATCGGGCTTTTTATTGAAATATTTGAAAATTAAATAAAATAACCTTGAGATCGAACTCAGTATATCTCTCACACTTTGGTAGTACCTTTATGAGCCACTCAAGATTTCTTGGGATGGGAAAATTCTATATGGTGTAAAAGCTCTTACAAATAGTATAAGGCAGGACGAACCTTGTGAGGTATTAGTGATAATAATCGAAGTACACCATGGCGTATGATTGTGGATGTTACTTATACGCAGACCTATAATATCGGATTTTTAATGGAAATATTTGCAATGAAAATAAAATAACCCTGAGATCGAACTCAGTACAACCCTCGTTCTTTGGTAGTACCTTTATGAGCCACTCGAATAGAGGTTAACAAGATTTATGTTCAAGTATTCATGCTTCAAAACTAGAAAATATGACCCCACTAACCGTTCGGTAGCATCAATGTTTGCTTGGCTGCTGGTGTTTGTTTCACGGAAACATAAAATATATTTTTCTGTTCTACATTTTCCTTCCGTCCGACCTTTTGACAAGATGCTGAGCAACCAACCAGCCAGCCTGCCAGGATTCATCTATTGTCAACAATGCTCACAATACCTGCTCACAAAGAAATATGATTCCTGCTAAGGATATAATACTTGAAAGGAAAAAAAAATTAAGAACTGAACTGCAGGTAGTAAATTCGGAAATAAATGATGAACTGAAAATTCTTTTGTTATTGAAAAAAATATGAAATGAAATGAACATAGATCTGCTTGTACCTGGTGACGTATGATTAATGGTAATAGCTAGACGGGGACGTATGAGTAATATTTATAAAGAATAATAATCATACGTACAAATTATGGTTGGGACCATGAGACAAATACTTTTAAATGTTCCTCGGCTTTGGTTGGGCCATGAAAAAAATATTATAAAGAAAACCATAAAAAATATTTTTAAAAACTTTCCTATATTTTCCAATTTTTTTTATTTTTACTGACCTCCAATTGACATTGTCGCTTTTGTCAATTACCATGTCTTTTTCCCATCTTATTTTCGTGAAGTCATTTTCCTCTTTAACCCCATTTTCTGTAATCCTTTTCCCAACCACCCACCCCCAACACACATAAAGAAAACAACTGAAACAACCACATCATTAATCACTAGACAAATTTCACAGTCTCATAGGCTCGTGGAAATCCATCATCTTAAATTGTTAATGACCATTAAGCCTTTTTTTTGCTTGGTGCAGGACTGCAGGACACATTACATTTGCTGTCCGCTGTTCCGATTCATGTTTGGATGATGAAGAGATTCCTGAAAAATAAAAACCGAAAAAACTTAAACATATGGCATGCCTTGTGAATGTCAGTGACATTTATAACCCACCAACTGAGATTATGAATGGGCAAAATACAAGGACGTACCATCAGGACAAACATGAAATCATTACAAGGAGCCGTCTGTCCGACACGAAGAAAAAGAAAGAGAAGTTTCTGCGGTAGAAAAAATATGAAAGTAATTAACTTAATATGTCAAGGATTGAACGTTAATGGTAGAAAGGATAAAACAAAAACAAAAAACAACATGACTAATTAAGAATTTTAACAGGAGGGGGGAAAAAGAGGGATGTCCATGCGCTGCGAAAAAATGTCCTTGTGTAAACAAATAAAAACAAAAAAGGATTTTTTAAAAGGCTTTGGATTTCTTTTTAACTATTTTTTAGTGATTTTTTAAAATTAATTTTTAGGGTATATTTATAGGCGTGGATTTTTTAAAATTCATTTTTAGGGTATATTTATAGGGGTGGATTTTTTAAAATTCATTTTTAGGGTATATTTATAGGCGTGGATTTTTTAAAATTCATTTTTAGGGTATATTTATAGGCGTGGATTTTTTAACATACATTTTTAGGGTATATTTATAGGCGTGGATTTTTTAAAATTAATTTTTAGGATATATTTATAGGCGTGGATTTTTTAAATTTCATTTTTAGGGTATATTTATAGGCGTGGATTTTTTAAATTTCATTTTTAGGGTATATTTATAGGCGTGGATTTTTTTAAATTCGTTTTTAGGGTATATTTATAGGCCTGGATTTTTTTTAGAATTCATTTTTTGGGTATATTTATAGGCGTGGATTTTTTAAAAGTCATTTTTATGGTATACTTATAGGCGTGGATTTTTTAAAAGTCATTTTTATGGTATACTTATAGGCGTGGATTTTTTAAAATTCATTTTTATGGTATACTTATAGGCGTGGATTTTTTAAAATTCATTTTTATGGCATATCTCAAGGCGTGGATTTTTTAAAATTCATTTTTGCAGATTTTCACAAGGCGTGGATTTTTTAAAATTCATTTTTGCAGATTTTCACAAGGCGTGGATTTTTTAAAATTCATTTTTGGACACCTTAACCAAGGCGTGGAGGTCTTAACCAAGGCGTAGATTTTTTAAAATTAATTTTTCGACACCTTAACCAAGGCGTGGATTTTTTAAAAGTCATTTTTATGGTATAATTATAGGCGTGGATTTTTTAAAATTCATTTTTATGGTATACTTATAGGCGTGGCGTCCATTTTTTTGGATAGTTCCCATATAAGGGTACCCCCAATTTTCCTTTTGAGAATATGCATAGAATAAATTTCTGAGTCGATTTATTCACGTTCGTCTGTTGATGTTAAATTGAAAACAAAGTACAGGTCGCATTTATCATTCGATTAGGACGAAATTTGGCACAGCTCATTTTTTTTGGCCCAAGGACAAACCCTATTTAAATTGGGAAAAATCGGTTCAGATTTAGATATAGATCCCGTATATATTTTCATCCGATTTAAGGTACATGGTGTATTAAAGTCCCTATTAATCTTTCGATTTGCACGAAATTTGGCATGACGTACTTAATTGAGCCTAGAGTGATGTTTGGTAAGTTTCGTGAAAATCGGTCCAGATTTAGATATAGCTCCCATATATAGTTTGGTCCGATTTCATGTAAATGGTGCACCAAAGGCTCTATATATCTTTCGATTTGCACTAAATTTGGCGTAGCGTACTGAATTGAATATAGAGTGATGTCTGCCAAGTTTCATGAAAATCGGCCCAGATTTAGATATAGCTCCCATATATAGTTTCGTCCGATTTAATGTAAATGGTGCACCAAAGGCTCTATATATCTTTCGATTTGCACGATATTTAGCACAGCCTAATGAATTAGGTCTAGAATGAAGTGGGTTAAGTTTCGTGAAAATCTCTTCAGATTTAGATATAGCTCCCGTATATAGTTTAACGCGATTTTAGGTAAATAGTCCACTAATGTCCCTATATATCTTTCGATTTGCACGAAATTTGACATAACGTACTGAATTAAGTCTATAATGATGTGTACAAAGTTTTGTGAAAATCGATTCAGATTTAGATATAGCTACCACATATATTTCCGTCCGATTTAAGGTAATTGGTGCATCAAAGACCCTATATATCTTTCGATTTGCACGAAATTTGGCATAGCGTAATAAATAAGGTGTATAATGATGTGTGCAAAGTTTCATGAAAATCGGTTCAGATTTAGATATAGCTCCCATAAATATTTTCATCCGATTTAAGGTAATTGGTGCATCAAAGACCTTATATATCTTTCGATTTGCATGAAATTTGACACAGCGTACTGAATTGAGTCTAGAATGATGTGTGCAAAGTTTCGTAAAAATCGGTTCAGAGTTAGATATAGCTCCCATATATATTTTCGTCCGATTTAAGGTAAATGGTGTAACAAAGTTCCTATATATCTTCCGATGTGCACGAAATTTGGCATAGCTTACTGAATTAAGTGTAGAATGACGTGTGCTAAGTTTCGTGAAAATCGGTTCAGATTTAGATTAACTTCTATATCTGACCAAACGAAAACTTTAGTATCGGCTGCAGATATATAAGTTTTTTTCTATTATTTTAGAGTTTATCCCTCCACCACTTGTTGTCCCATTAATAAAATACCATATTATTGAAAATTTATTTCCCGCAAAAATAGAAAAAATAACACAAAATTCCTTTTTAGCTTTTTTAATTCATTTGGGCCCATTAGATTTATCTGAAATGGCCAAAACACCAACCACCACAAAAAAAAAAAAAAAAATAAATAAATGAAAATAATTTGAAAGACCATCATAAATATCCTTTAAGTAGTTAATTTCCGTTGACCATAAATACAAATTCAGGATAATTTCTTAGCTAACAGCCATGTTCGTTAAGAAAGTTTTTTGGTGTTTTTTTTGCGTTCTTCTACTTGGCAGGATAATAGCCCATGGCTGGCTTAAATTGATTCCATTCTCCAAGTCAAAGAAAAAAAAATACTTAGAACATAAAAATGAATACCATTCTTAACTTGGCTAGTATTTTGTCTTGTCATTTGTGATGAGCTTTCAGGGGGATGGGGGGGCCAACTTGTTAGGCTTGCTGTTGTTTTTTTTTCTGTGCCTAGGCTATTGTTTGTTGATGAAGTGAAACCAATTTGGAAACAAAATTTCTTTATTCACACTTTTTTTTGTTGAAATGTAGATGGCCAAACGGCTGAGTGGCTGGCAGGCAGGATGGCTGGTAGGGCATTGGGGCGAGAATGTCTTTTTGGTGTTGATGTAAAACCAATTTGGTAAATTTTTCTATGGCATTTTTTGGGAGACAAGCTTTAGTGCTTTATGTAAGGAATTCTTGTGGTAGGGGGTGGAGGAGGGGAAGGAGAGGGGATAAGTGTGTTACATTTTTGTTGACTACAGTCAGGGTCTTAACTTCATACTGGTGTCTCTTTGGTTAAAGGGAAGTAATCTACCAAGTATCCATTGTATTTATATCCTTTGACCTATGTAAATGCCTGTGTATGTGTGTGTGTTTCTTGGTATGTGTTCGAGTTAAGCTCATGTGTCCATTTTGGAAATTGGAAATAAAAGTTTTCTGTTTTGTGTTGCCATGATTTTGAGTCATGTGCTAAATTGATTTTCGTGTGAATTTGAAAATATATTCATATCAGGCCTCCTTGTTGTTTGTTGGGGAAATGTATGTGTGTGTGTGTTTCTGTGCCTGTAAATGTCAATGTGTCAGTTAGTCAAGTTCCCATGAAATCAACAAAGGCATTTCTCATTGAAATTCTTATGGTGATTTGTGGCCATTGGAGGGGGGATTTTAGTGTCTCTGCAACATAAGAAGAATGACCAGAACAAAAAATTGGAATCCATGATTGTAATGAAATATTGACAGATTTGTGATAAACCAAGAAATGACACACACACACACACACAGAGAGAGAAGAAAAATTGCTGGGATTTAATTAACTCCATTCAGGGGTTTTTTTTATTTTCTCGATTTTTTTTCTCAATTTTTTTTTCGTTTTTTATTTCTGAGCAGATTTCTGCTATTACCCATTGTTGTCTTTCATTTTCTTTTTTTCGGTGGTTTATAAAATGCTTTAAAATTTCTTTTTTGGTGTAGCTTCCCTTTCGCATGATGAAATTCATATCAATTAAAATTAATTGGAAAATATATTGAATTTTCAGTGATTTGTTTTCAATTTTTTTTTTGGTTTCTTCTTTACGTTATGATTTCCTGGATTTTTACACCTTTAAAAAAAAGGGATTTTTTTACCGAAAAGCTAGAATTAATTAAAAAATGAAAGATTAACAAAAATGGTGGAAAATTGAAAGGAAGAGAAATCAATTATTTTAATAGTTTTTCGAAGAGAACGAAATAAAATCAATTTTAAAACAAAGGAGGCGTATGATTATTTCGAATATATTAAAAACAATTATACGCCATATGGGGAGGAGAAAAAAAACTATTTTTAAATATATAAGCCTTAGGATAGACTTTAAAAAATGTTTTTAATAAAAATATGTTTAAAAAATCCCCGTCTATAAATAGACACTAAAAAGCATTTGTAAAAAAACCCCGCCTATAAATAGACCCTCAAAAGTATTTTGAAAAAATCCCCGCCTATAAATAGACCCTCAAAAGTATTTTTAAAAAATCCACGCCTATAAGTAGACCCTAAAAAGTATATTTAAAAAAATCCACGCCTATAAATAGACACTAAAAAATCTACGCCTATAAATAGGCACTAAAAAGTATTTTAAAAAATCCACGCCTATAAATAGACACTAAAAAGTATTTTTAAAAAATCCACGCCTATAAATAGACATCCACGCCTATAAATAAACCCTAAAAAGTATTTTTCAAAAATCCACTCCCAAAATTTTTCTTTTAATGACAACACACCTTTGTTTGATTCCCAGAAATCCTTCGTTATGGTTCCATGACATATTTTTTCTATATTTTTTTTTTTTTAATTTACTAAACTGATTGTTTTGTATGTGTGTATGTTTTTTTTTTCATATAATAAAATAAATTCCAATTACATGTTGCGAACCATCAAGACAACAACAGATTGCATTGTGGTGTATATTTAGAAAATGAAAAAAAACCTTAACAACAAATATATTGTGTATATAAAACAAAATGGAAACAACACTAGTTGACATAAAATATTTTATTTATTTAACTTGAATGTCATGTCGGTTGAAGCTACAGTATCGGTCGATGATATTGTGGAGGGGGCGGGTGAAAAAATTAAAAAAAAAAATTGGGATTCTTTTGATATTGACCTCGATTGAAACACCGTGCTTCATTTTATAGAGTTACTACCAATGGGAGATATATTCTTCATCGTATTTCATTGGGGGTCGGGGAGCACAAGAAATCGGTATATACAATATATAGTCAAAAAATAACGGTATTACTTTCAGTATATCGAATAACAAATGTTTAATGGGTTAAGTTTTTAGCTATCGCAGATATTGGTCAATTTGACCCACTGTGCTTTGTATTATGAGGTTGATGGCAATGGAAAAAATATTCTGCATCAAATTACAACGAACACAAGAAATCGGTATATATAATATATATGCCGGAAATATGACCATCAATTTGAGATAAAAAAAACTAAATATTTTTTAGTGACAATTTTGAAGAGTTCTAGATATTGGGCTTTTTTGACCCACTGTGCCTCGTTGTAGCGGAATACTGTGAATGAAAAAAATATTCTACACCTAATTTCACTGTGGGTCACCGAACATAAGAAATCGGTATAAACAATATGTATCCCGAAAATATTGCTGCCAATTTAAGACTAAAAAGGTATACTTTTATGTGGAATTATTTTTGTATAGTATCAAAACTGGGCCAATTTGACCCACTGTCTTTTGTTTTGAGGGGTTGATGTCAATGAAAATTGTATTTCCCACCAAATTCTACTATAGGTCACCGAACACAAGAAATCGGTATATATAATATATATCCAGGAAATGTGACCATCAACTTGGCATAAAAAACCAAAATATTTGTATTGACAATTTTGAAGCTTTCCAGATATGGAGCCTATTTGACCCACTGTGTTACGTGCTGGCGGGTTATTGTCAATGAAGAAAATGTTCTCCATCAAATTTTACCATAGGTTACTGAACACAAGAAGTCAGTATATAGGATACATAGCTCGAAGATATCGCTTAGATTTGAGTATAGTAACTAAAAAAAGTGTTATACTGAAAAATTGAAGGTCTTCTGGAAATGGGGCAATTTGGATCACTGTACATAATTTTTCGGGGCTTACTGTCAATGAAGAAAATGTTCAGCATTAAATTTCACTATAGGCCACCGAACACAAGAATTCGATAGCTAACCTCTATACCCCAAATATATCGTAATAAATTGTGTACATAAAAATTAAACAAAATTCTTTAATGTAAATTTTGACATTTTTCAAATTTGAGTCAATTTGACCCACTGTGCATAATTTTAGTGGCTCACTCTCAATGAGGAGAATATTCTCCATCGAATTTTATTATAGGTCACCGAACACAAGAAGTCAGTATATGGGACACATACCTCGAATATATCGCTTCGATTGTTGTATATAAACCAAAAAAAGTCATAAAGTAAATTTGATGGTCTTCTGGAAATGGGCCAATTTGAACCACTGTGCATCATTTTAGCGGCTTACTGTCAATGAAAAAAATATTTAACATCAAATTTCACTATAGGTCTCCGAACACAAGAAATCGATATCTAAACTATATACCCCAAAGATATATGTATCAATTGGATAAAAAAAAATTAAACAAATTGCTTTAATGTAAATTTTGACATTTTTCAAGTTTGAATCGATTTGTACCACTGTGCTTCACTTTAGCGGGTTACTGTCAATGAAGAAAATCTTCTCCATCGAATTTTACTATAGGACCCCGAACACAAGAAGTCAGTATGTGGGAAACATAACTCGTACATATCGCTTCGATTTTTGTATATTAACCAAAAAAAATTTATAGAGTAAATTTGATGGTCATCTCTAAAAGGGTCAATTTGACCCACTGTCCTTAATTTTAGGTGATTGGCATCAATGGAAAAAAATATTCTGCATCAAATTTTACTATAGGTCACCGAACGCAAGAAATTGATATCTAAAATATATACCCCCAAAGATATCGGTATCAATTGGGTACAAAAAAATTAAACAATTTTCTTTAAGGTAAATTTTGATATTTTTCAAATTTTAGTCAATTTGACCCACTGTGCAACATTTTAGCGGGTTAGTGACAATGAAGAAAATATTCTGCATTAAATTTCACTATAGATCACCGAACACAAGAAGTCAGTATATAGGACGTATGTCTCGAATATATCGCTTCAATTTTAGTGAACAAACCAAAAAAAAAAAAAAATTTATAAAGTAAATTTGATAGTCTTCTCGAAATGGGTCAATTTGAACCACTGTGCATCATTTTAGCGGCTTACTGCCAATGAGGGAAATATTCTGCATCAAATTTCACTATAGGTCACCGAACAAAGGAAGTCAGTTTTTAGGCCGCATACCTCTAATAAATCGGTTCGATTTTACTATATAAAATAAAAAATGTGTTGTAATATAAATTTGATAGTCTTCTCGAAATGCGTCAATTTGAACCATTGTTTATCATTTCAGGTGATTAGTGTCAATGGAAAAAATATTCTACAGCAAATTTCACTATAGGTCACTGTACCAAAGAAATCTCTAGATCCTGTATTTATTCCTTTAAAAAGGATATTAATTTTGATATAAAATAACAAAAAAAAGTAATATTTTTTATATTGAACAAATTGTCCTCCAATTTTTTTTCTAATTTTTTCTAACATCCTAAAATTCCTAAAAAAATTGGCGACCACTGTATTCACACACACACCTCACACACCCATACACACATGTTTATTTTAAAGACATGCTAGAATAAACATTTTATTTGCCTTGTTTTGTAGTTAATGTCACAGCAATTTGTTAAGCAAATTTCTTGCATGTGGTTATTGTCATTGGATGCATACACATAAACATCATAGTACATGCACACACACACGGGCACCCATGTCTACATTGCACATACATATAGTGAATAAAATGTAAATAAACATTTTTAGTTTTAGGACTTCCCACAAAATGATTGATGAATGGTTTTTGGTTCTAAAATGAAAAACAAGGTTAAAATCCCCTGGATGACAATGAGATGAGGTGACATGTCCACAACACAGCACAGGCACTCACTCACACATACACATACTCACACAAACACACACATACACACACACACTTTTACACGCACACTTATGCACACACACACACACACTCATATACACATACCTTAGTGACATTGACGATATGTGTGCGTGTGGTCAGTTTTGGGGGAAAATCTCTTTCGTCGTTTGGGGCCATATGTGTGTGATGGTTTATGTGCAAGTGTGTGTGTGCGTGTGATGGTTAGAATATAGTTTGAGCATTTAAATTTATTTATTTGATTTTGTTATTGCCTAAGGTCTTCATGCTTGACTTACTTCTTCTATACGAAATTGTATTTTGGTCGGGTTTTGTCAGCAAACATTAAAAGAGACTTGCAGTTGGACAAAGTGCAAGTGATGGAAATGCTCTACTATTTTAACTATGGGTATCTGCGGGTAGGAGATTTGTTGGCCACATGAGAAATTACTAAAAAATGCACGCCTTTGGTAAGACCCTGAAAAAATATTTTTAAAAAATCCACGCCTTTGGTAAGACCCTGAAAAAATATTTTTAAAAAATCCACGCCTTTGGTAAGACCCTGAAAAAATATTTTTAAAAAATCCACGCCTTTGGTAAGACCCTGAAAAAATATTTTTAAAAAATCCACGCCTTTGGTAAGACCCTGAAAAAATATTTTTAAAAAATCCACGCATTGGAGTACAGGGTATTATGTCTTTGTGCATATATTTGTAACAGGCAAAAGGAAACGAGATGGTTCCTTTTGAGAATATGCATAGAATAACTTTCTGAGTCGATTTATGCATGTCCGTCCGTGCGTCTGTCCATGTTAAATTGTAAACAAAGTACAGGTCGTATTTATAATCCCATTTGGATGAAATTTGGCATAGGTCACTTATTTAGCACAAGGACGATCCCTATTGAAATTGGGAAAAATCGGTTCAGATTTAGATATAGCTTCCATATATATTTTCGTCCGATTTAATGTAAATGGTGTACCAAAGTCTCTATATATCCTTCGATTTGCACGACATTTGGCACAGCGTAATGAAATAGGTCTAGAATGATGTGTGTTAAGTTTCATGAAAATCGGTCCAGATTTAGATATAGCTCCCATATATATGTTCGTCCGATTTCATGTAAATGGTGTACCAACGTCCCTATATATCTTTCGATTTGCACGAAATTTGGCACAGCGTACTGAATTAAGTCTAGTCTGATGTGTGTTAAGTTTCCTGGAAATCGGTCCAGATGTAGATATAGCTCCCATATATATGTTCGTCCGATTTCATGTAGATGGTGTACCAAAGTCCCTATGTATCTTTTGATTTGCACGAAATTTGACACAGCGTACTGAATTAAGTCAAGTATGATGTGTGTTAAGTTTCGTGAAAATCGGTTCAGATTTAGATATAGCTCCCATATATATTTTCGTCCGATTTAAGGTAAATGGTGTATCAAAGTCCCTATATATTTTTCGATTCGCATGAAATTTGGCATGGCGTTCTGAATTAGGCCTAGAATGATTTGTGTTAAGTTTCCTGATCATCGGTCCAGATTTAGATATAGCTCCCATATATATTTTCGTCCGATTTAAGGTAAATTGTGTACCAAAGTCCCTATGTATCTTTCGATTTGCAAGAAATTTGGCACAGCGTACTGAATTAAGTCTAGTATGATGTGTGTTAAGTTTCCAGAAAATCGGTCCAGATTTAGATATAGCTGCCATATATATGTTCGTCCGATTTCATGTAAATGTTGTACGAAAGTCCCTATATATCTTTCGATTTGCACGAAGTTTGGCATAGCGTAATAGATTTGGTCTAGAATGATGTGTGTTAAGTTTCATGAAAATCGGTCCATATTTAGATATAGGTCCCATATATATTTTCGTCCGATTTAATGTAAGTGGTGTACCAAAGTCCCTATATATCTTTCGATTTGCATGAAATTTGACATAGCGCAATGAATTAGGTCGAGAATGATGTGTGTAAAGTTTCCCGAAAATCGGTCCAGATTTCGATATAGCTCTCATATATATATTCGTCCGATTTCATGTAAATGGTATACCAAAGTTCCTATATATCTTTCGATTTGCACGAAATATGGCATAGCTTAATTATATAGGCCTAGAAAGATGTGTGTTAAGTTTCGTGAAAATCGGTTCAGATTTAGATATAGCTCCCATATATATTTTCCTCCGATTTAAGGTAAATGGTGCACCAAAGTCCCTATATATCTTTCGATTGGCACGAAATTTGGCACATCGCAATGAATTAGGTCTAGAATGATGTGTGTTAAGTTTCCTGAAAATCGGTCCAGATTTAAATATAGCTGCCATATATATTTTCGTCCGATTTAATGTAAATGGTGTACCAATGACCTATATATCTTTTGATTTGCACGTAATTTAGCATAGGGTACTTAATTAGGTCTAGAATGATGTGTGTTAAGTTTCTTAAAAATCGGTCCAGATTTATATATAGCTCCCATATATATTTCCGTCCGATTTAATGTAAATGGTTTACCAAAGTTCCTATACATCATTAGATTTGCACGAAATTTGGCACGGCGTACTGAAATAGGTGTAGAATGATGTGTGTTAAATTTCGTGAAAATCGGTCTAGATTTAGATAAAGCTCCCATATATATTTTCGTCCGATTTTATGTAAATGGTGTACCAAAGTCCTTATATATCTTTCGATGGGCATGAAATTTGGCACAGGGTAATGGAATAGGTCTAGAATGATGTGTGTTAAGTTTCCTGAAAATCGGTTTAGATTTAGATATAGCTCCCATATATATATATTTACATCCGATTTCATGTAAATGCTGTACCAAAGTCCCTATATATCTTTCGATTTGCACGATATTTTGCATAACGTACTGAATTGAGCCTAGAGTGATGTCCGCCTTGTTTCGTGAAAATCGGCCCAGATTTAGATATAGCTCCTATATATATCTTCGTCCGATTTAATGTGAATGGTGTACCAAAGTCCCTATATATTTTTCGATGGGCACGAAATTTGGCACGGCGTACTGAATTAGGTCTACAATGATGTGTGTTAAGTTTCCTGAAAATCGGTGCGGATTTAGATATAGCTCCCATATATATTTCTGTCCGATGTTATGTAAATGGTGTACCAATGACCCTATATATCCTCCGATTTGCATGCAATTTGGCATAGCGTTCTGAATTAGGCCTAGAATGATGTGTGTTAAGTTTCCTGAAAATCGGTCCAGATTTAGATATAGCTCCCATATATATTTTCATCCGATTTAATGTAAATGGTGTACCAAAGTCCCTATATATCATTCGATTTGCACGAAGTTTGGCATAGCGCAATGAATTAGGTCTAGAATGATGTGTGTTAAGTATTCTGAAAATCGGTCTAGATTTTGATATAGCTCCCATATAAATTTTCCTCCGATTTAATGTAAATGGTTTACCAAAGTCCCTATATATTTTTCGATTTGCACGAAATTTGGCACAGCGTAATGAATTAAGTCTAGAATTATGTGTTTTAAGTTTCGTGAAAATCGGTCCAGATTTAGATATAGCTCCCTTATATATGTTCGTTCGGTTTCATCTTAATGTTGTTGTAATCGATTTGATCTGATCCCCAAAACAATTAAGTTTAATTTGATCGTTAATTTCCAAATTGCCATTATGACCAGCAAACAATAAAACTAATAAGCTGATAAATAACAAAACAATCTGGGCCATTTATCTCCCGATTTAAAAAAAAAAACACAAAAATATCCTCCATTAAAAATGAAATAAAGGCAGCTAACCACAGAGAAAACCGATAGATTTATTTATTTTTATTTTTGGTAATTTATAAAAATAATTTTCTATATTTTTCAGGGGTGGGGGTAAGGTGGGTGGAGGGGCATACAACAAAGACCCTTTGGTGATTTATGGGCTAGCAAGCTGTGATGAAGATTCC
The DNA here is from genome assembly GCF_032173495.1 of Musca vetustissima. NCBI lineage: Eukaryota > Metazoa > Arthropoda > Insecta > Diptera > Muscidae > Musca > Musca vetustissima. The sequence goes on from NW_026886960.1 coordinate 58,437, forward strand.
ATCAGAAACGAAAATTGTTAAAAAACCGAAAGAACTGTTTGATCCCTTTTTCGTTCGGTTGTTTTTTTTTGTGTGGAGTGGCTAATGTGATGTGAGAGAGAAACCACATGCACGCACACAGCCACACACACACCATGTAGTGGTAGTGGACCACAAATACATTGAAAAGAACTACGGCTGCATTAAATGACATCAACAATAGATTTTTGTACTCGTAGTAAATGGACTTTTCAGCAAGGACTACAACAACAAAGCAGCTCAAAAACTATTATTTTTGATGTTCTCTCAGCATCCAAGTATCTCTATCATCCTCTCCCATTCTCTGCTCCCATCTCTCCATCAGTGCCCAGTTGTAGCATTACAAAAGATTAATGTTACCAGAGCAAACCGACTCAACCAAATTTTCGGAATTCTACAAATAAAATTCATACAAAAATAATGCTGAAAAAAGAAATTTATACCAACAACAATGAAATAGTTTTGAAAAACTAAAAAAAAAAACAACAACGAGAATTCTCTAACTGGGCCAACACAATACTACAATATGTAACACCATACCCAACAACGTCTGCAACAACAAAAACAATGGCATATAAAGTTTTATGTCGAATCCTGATGAGAACACATCAAAAATAATAACAAACAATAAACAAAAACAGATGCAGGACAGAACTAAGAGAAAGCGAGCTATATGTGTGGCGAGTGGTCAGTTTTTAAAAAAAAATGTAAGACAAATGGATTTTAGGAGGAAACAAAAAGGAGTGTTGGGGTTTTAAATAACAAAAAAAAAAAAAACAAGCAGTAAGGAAAGTAGTAAAGTCGAACTGGGCCGACTATATCATACCCTTCACCACTTTTGGTATATTCTACATATGTATCCTAACAGACGTCGTAGGGACTTTGGAGCCCCATTTACCTTAAATCGGACGAAAATATATATGGGAGCTATATCAAAGTCTGAACCGATTTTCACGAAACTTAACACACATTATTCTAGACCTAATTCATTACGCTATGCCAAATTTCGTGCAAATCAAAAGATATATAGGAACTTTGGTGCCCCATTTACCTTAAATCGAAGGAAAATATATGAGAGCTATATCCAAATCCGGACCGATTTTCAGGAAACTTAACACACAGCATTCTAGACCTAATTCCGTACGCTGTGCCAAATTTCGTGCAAATCGAAAGATATATAGGGACTTTTGTACACCATTTACCTTAAATCGGACGAAAATATATATATGGCAGCTATATCTAAATCTGAACCGATTTTCACGAAACTTGACACACATCGTTCTAGACACAATTTATTACACTATGCAAAGTTTCGCGCAAATCGAAAGATATATAGGGTCTTTGGTGCCCCAATTACCTTAAATCGGACGAAAATATATATGGGAGCTATGTCTAAATCTTAACCGATTTTCACGAAACTTAACACACATGATTCTAGACACAATTCAGTCCGATATGCCAAATTTCGTGCATATCGAAAGATATATAGGGACTTTGGTGCCCCATTTACTTTAAATCGGATGAAAATATGTATGGGAGCTATATCTAAATCTGACCCGATTTTTCCGAAACTTAGCACACATCATTCTGCAACTAATTCAGTATGCCGTGCCAAATTTCGTGCAAATCGAAAGATATATAGGGACTTTGGAACACCATTTACATTAAATCGGAGCTATATCTAAATCTGAACCGATTTTCACGAAACTTGACACACATTATTCTAGACCTAATTCAGAACTCTATGAAAAATTTCATGCAAATCGAAAGATATATAGGGGCTTTGGAGGAACAATTACATAAAATCGGACAAAACTATATATGGAAGCTATATCTAAATCTGAAACGATTTTCTCGAAACTTGGCGCACACCATTCTGGACCTAATCCAGTACTCTATGGCAAATTTCGTGCAAATAGAAAGATATATAGGAACTTTGGTGTCCCAATATATATGGGAGCTACATATAAACCTTACCCGATTTTCCTGAATCTTGGCACACGTCATTCTAGACCCAATTCAATACGCTATGCCCAATTTCATGCAAATAGAATGATGTATAGGGGCTTTGGTGCCCCATTTACCTTAAATCGGACAAAACTTTATACGGGAGCTATATCTAAATCTGAACCGATTTTTCCCAATTCCAATAAGGTTCGTCGTTGGGCCAAATAAGTGACATGTGCCAAATTTCATTTAAATCGGATCATAAATCCGACCTGTATTTTTTTTAAGAAAATATCATTCTGATTGTTATTTCCCCTTTGCCCCTGAACAATACATGTGTAAAATATGAGCATCGTAGGTACAAATGAACATCAAAAAAAAAAAAAAAAAAAAAAAAAAAATGTGAGAACAATGATAATGCCGAAGATGTTATCAAAAGGCTACAGTCGTCGGGTAATTTATTAGGTTGGGTGTAGTAAAAAATATTTTTTCATTTTTTCATACTATCGTTGATTGATATACCCTACGTTGTCAGGGTATTATAGCTTTGTGCAGCCCCAAGAGTTTGTAACGCCGCAAAATATTGGTCCTACACCCACCTTTAAGTATACCGATCGTCATATCTCGACTAGCTGAGTCGATCTAGACATGTGTGGCCGTCCGTCCATACATTATAATTTGTAAACACGATACAGGCCACAGTTGCGGACCAATCTTCACGAAATTTTGCATGAAGGATGATTTCTGGCCAATGAAGACCTCTATTGTTTTTGGAAAAGAAGGTTAATATTTAGGGGATGAAATGGACCAAATACTTTTTGTCAATTTTTCTGGTCGCTCCAGAAAATTTTACACGCGAAATTTTACATGGAGAGCGGGATCAGGTTAAAGAGTAAGCATGCCTATTTTGATAAAGGTTGGTCAATATTTAGCGGGTCAAATGGACCCTGTGTGAAAAATTACAAAATTTGTATTCTATGACGTATATATTTGCCCATGAAGGACATAGACCCGATAAGTTGATAGTATATTTAAGAGGAGCGATTGACCTTTAAATTGATACCAATTATATGGTCATGTGGGAGTTACACATATATATTCACGGGTGCTTACTGGTGCGCTTACCACACTAGAGGGTGGAAATATAGCGCTGATCACTTTTAAATTTTCCATGAGGTTCCAGTTATGGTCAAGGACAATGCCTATAATTTTCGGTGATGATCAGATAAATGATCAGATAAATAAATTTTTGGGATGAATTGGGCCGATAACTTAAATTGTTGTGTTTTTTTCCAGTCGATCTATAGGCCACAATTGAATGCCGAACATCACAACGCAACCCACGGTGAAGGGAAACTGGGCAAGTGATTAGAAGGGCTTTACTGAATATTTGTAATATTTGTTGTCCTCTAGTCGGTCAAGAAGGTGCAAATATCGCGAAATATTACCCAAGCTCAGAATGTAGAACCACAGAAAGTTAGATTTTCGTGGAAGTTGTGTAGGGTATCATATGGTTGGCCCGTCCGACTATACTGCTCCGCTCACTGGTTTAATAATATTTTACGAAGTGGGAAAACAGAGGCCATTTTTTTAAAAAATATTTTTTTTTTGTTTGGCCAGTAAAAGTTGGCGGGGATATTTTTCTACATATTTTTTCGGGCTGTATTTTTTTTGGGGGTTGGGGAGTCTGTAAAAAATATTTTTCCATTTTTCCAACAATCTTCGATTTTGTTAAAAATATTTTTTAACGAAAATTTATTTTTTCCCTTGGTCATTGTTATGCAACCCCTCCACTGTGGTCTCCCTACATAATGTTGCCTGATGGCGTTTTTTTGTTTAGATTTTCTTTTTTGTCTTTCACAAATAAAATTATATTCATATACCTCTGCATTTCTTTTGTCGATTGTCCTAGTCCACTTGTACTGCAAATAAAATGCAATTTGCAGAACAAAGCAAGACAGAAAAATAACTTGGTCATCCCTTTTTTAGAATTTCTTCAACGGCTGAGCACCAACTCGGTTGGATTCGACCACAAACCATTAAATTTTTAATTGAAATTTAAGACTTTTCGGTTGACGGTTATCCATAAAGCTTTACCTTCCTCCTGCCCTCTACAAGGAGATACTTTTTTATTGTACTTCTACTTCTTCTTCTAACAACCGCAAAAGCAAACAAAGACTAATGATGAATAAATAAATTGCATACTTTTAGGCAAAACTCTTCAAATGGAAAATACTCAAGGAAAAGAGAGAGAGGGAGAGAGAGAGAGAGAGGGGGAGAAAGAGAGTGTTTTGAGGATTTCTAACAAAAACAAGAAGCAGAACGAAATTCAAAATTAGATTTTCTTAAAAATTTAATTCATGTGTAAATATACAAAACCAACAACAACAGCAACAACCACAACCAATACAGCCAACAACAACAACAACACAGAGACAGCCACTCAGTTTTTGCATATCATTACCAAAGGACATAATGACAAAATAATGTTTACACATTGTAGACGGAAATGTGTGGCAGTAAATACCAAGGATGTGTATGAGTGTGTGTGTTTGAATGTATCTCCCTCTCCATCTCAGTGTGAGTATGTGTGTGTGTGCCATCTTTGTATTCTTAATTAATTTCCTTTTGCTATCTTAAATGACAAATCTCTCTCTGTCTTTGTTGTCTTGGTCTTTGTGTTGATTCCTTTTTGTAGATATTACCAGGATATTTTCAAATATTTATTTAAGGCAACAAATATATATGTATATGCACACAGATTCTCGGCCTAGCGAATTATGTCAATTTGTTAACAAAGCCAAGAGGAAGACAAAGAATTTTAATTGCCCCAGAATCGATCAACTTAGAACGAAGACAAAATTTATTTTTGGCGTTAATTATCAACTGAATTTAATTCATGTAGAAATTTTGTGTTGATGTTTAACAGATTAGTTAATTGTCTAATTGGAATTTAGAATAATGAAATGCTAATGGAATATTGAAATTAATAAAGGACTACTTAATATGGTATGTGGATTAAAATTGATAGGCCAAGGCAATGGGCCGTATAATTAATTTTTGGCTGAAAGATATGGGAGCGTATGAGTAATATTAAATAAGTTTTTTAAAATCAATTTTTAGGGTATATTTATAGGCGTGGATTTTTAAAAATATTTTTTATATTTATAAATTTTTTAAAATTAGTTTTTAGGGCATACCTATAGGCGTGGATTTTTTAAAATTAGTTTTTAGGGCATACCTATTGGCGTGGATTTTTTAAAATTAGTTTTTAGGGCATACCTATAGGCGTGGATTTTTTATTTTTTAAAATTAGTACTTTTTTAGGGTATATTTATAGGTACGTAGGCGCGGATTTTTTAAAATTAGTTTTTAGGGTATATTTATAGGCGTGGATTTTTTAAAACTAACTTTTAGGGTATATTTATTGGCGTGGATTTTTTTAAATACATTTATAGGGTATATTTATAGGCGTGGATTTTTTAAAATTAGTTTTTAGGGCATACCTATAGGCGTGGATTTTTTAAAATTAGTTTTTAGGGCATACCTATAGGCGTGGATTTTTTAAAATTAGTTTTTAGGGCATACCTATAGGCGTGGATTTTTTAAAATTAGTTTTTAGGGCATACCTATAGGCGTGGATTTTTTAAAATTAGTTTTTAGGGCATACCTATAAGCGTGGATTTTTTATAATTAGTTTTTAGGGCATACCTATAGGCGCGGATTTTTTAAAGTACTTTTTTCAGGGTATATTTATAGGCGCGGATTTTTTAAAGTACTTTTTTCAGGGTATATTTATAGGCGCGGATTTTTTAAAATTAGTTTTTAGGGTATATTTATAGGCGTGGAATTTTCTAAATTATTTTTTAGGGTATATTTATTGGCGTGGATTTTTTTAAATACATTTATAGGGTATATTTATAGGCGTGGATTTTTTAAAATTAGTTTTTAGGGCATACCTATAGGCGTGGATTTTTTAAAATTAGTTTTTAGGGCATACCTATAGGCGTGGATTTTTTATAATTATTTTTTAGGGCATACCTATAGGCGTGGATTTTTTAAAATTAGTTTTTAGCGCATACCTATAGGCGTGGATTTTTTAAAATTAGTTTTTAGGGCATACTTATAGGCGTGGATTTTTTAAAATTAGTTTTTAGGGCATACCTATAGGCGTGGATTTTTTAAAATTAGTTTTTAGGGCATACCTATAGGCGTGGATTTTTTAAAATTAGTTTTTAGGGCATACCTATAGGCGTGGATTTTTTAAAGTACTTTTTTCAGGGTATATTTATAGGCGCGGATTTTTTAAATCAATTTTTAGGGTATATTTATAGGCGGGGATATTTTTAAAGTACTTTTTTCAGGGTATATTTATAGGCGTGGATTTTTTTAAAGTACTTTTTTCAGGGTATATTTATAGGCGCGGATTTTTTAAATCAATTTTTAGGGCATATTTATAGGCGTGGATTTGTTAAAGTACTTTTTTCAGGGTATATTTATAGGCGCGGATTTTTTAAATCAATTTTTAGGGTATATTTATAGGCGTGGATTTTTTAAAGTACTTTTTTCAGGGTATATTTATAGGCGCGGATTTTTTAAATCAATTTTTAGGGTATATTTATAGGCGTGGATTTTTTAAGTATTTTTTTCAGGGTATATTTATAGGCGTGGATTTTTTAAATCAATTTTTCGGGTATATTTATAGGCGTGGATTTTTTTAAAATCAATTTTTAGCGTATATTTATAGGCGTTGATTTTTTTTAAATCAATTTTTCGGGTATATTTATAGGCGTGGATTTTTTAAAGTACTTTTTTCAGGGTATATTTATAGGCGTGGATTTTTTTAAAATAAATTTTTTGGGTATATTTATAGGCGTGGATCTTTTAAAATTAGTTTTGAGGGTATATTTATAGGCGTGGATTTTTTAAAATTAGTATTTAGGGTATATTTATAGGCCTGGATTTTTTTAAATCAATTTTTTAGATATATTTATAGGCGTGGATTTTTATATCCTTTACCACACTGTGGTACAGGGTATTATACCTTTGTGCATATGTTTGTAACAGGCGAAAGGAAACGAGATAGACACATGGTTCCTTTTGAGAATATGCATAGAATCCTTTCTAAGTCGATTTATGCAGGTCCGTCCGTCTGTAGATGTTAAATTTGAACATCAATTAAATCGAATTGGATGAAATTTGTCACAGCTCATTCATTTGACGCAAGGACGAAACCTATTGAAATTGGGCAAAATCGGTTTAGATTTAGATATAGCTCCCATATATATTTTCGTTCGATTTAATATCAATGGTGTACCAAATATCCTATAAATCTTTCCATTTGTACGAAATTTGCATAACGTACTAAATTGAGTCTAGAATGATGTCTGCCAATTTTCGTGAAAATCGGCCCAGATTTAGATGTAGCTCCCATATATATTTTCGTCCGATTTTAGGTAAATGGTGCACCAAAGTCCCTAAATATCTTTCGATTCGCACGAAATTTGGCATAGCATAATGAATTAGGTCTAGAATTTTGTGTGTTAAGTTTCATGAAAATCGGTTCAGATTTAGATATAGCTCACATATATATTTTCATCCGATTTAAGGTAATTGGTGCACCAAAGTCCCTATATATCTTACGATTTACATGAAATTTGGCACAGCGTAATGAATTAGGTATAGAATGATGTGTGTTAAGTTTCCTCAAAATCGGTTCAGATTTATATATAGCTGTCATATAGAGTTTCGTCCGATTTAAAGTAAATGGGGCACCAAAGCCCCTATATATCTTTCGATTTGCACAAAATTTGGCATGGAGTACTGAATTGAGCCTAGAATGATGTGTGCTACGTTTCGTGAAATTCGGTTCAGATTTAGATATAGCTCCCATATATATTTTCGTCCGATTTAAGGTAAATGGGACACCAAAGACCCTATATATCTCTCGATTTGCACGAAATTTGGTACAGCGTACTAAATTAAGCCTAGAATGATGTGTGTTAAGTTTCATGAAAATCGGTTCAGATTTAGATATAGCTCCCATATATAGTTTCGTCCGATTTTAGGTAATTGGTGCACCAAAGACCCTATACATCCTTCAATTTGCACGAAATTTGGTACAGCGTACTAAATTAAGCCTAGAATGATGTGTGTTAAGTTTCGTGAAAATCGGTCCTGATTTAGATATAGGTCCCATATATAGTTTTTTCCGATTTTAGGTAAATGGGGCACCAAAGTCCCTAAATATCTTTCGATTTGCACGGAATTTGGTACAGCGTAATGAATTAGGTCTAGATTGATGTGTGTTATGTTTCGTGAAAATCGGTTCAGATTTAGATATAGCTCGCATATGTATTTTCGTCCGATTTAAGGTAAATTGTGGACTAAAGTGTCCAAATATCTTTCGATTTGCACGAAATTTGGCACAGCGTACTGAATTAGATCTAGAATGAAGGGTATCATATAGTCGCCCCCGTCCGACTACACTACTTTCCTTACTGGTTTAAAATTAATTTTTAGGGTATATTTATAGGCGTGGATTTTTTAAAATCAATTTTTAGGGTATATTTATAGGCGTGGATATTTTTAAGTCAAGTTTTGGGGTATATTTAAATGTCTATGGCGTAACCTTAGGCATGGATTTTTGAACAACTACTAGTCGTCCATGTTAGCCCCCCACCACAGTAGGCATAGTGAACGAATGACTTGTGAAAAGTTTTCAAATTTTCAGTGGCTACAAAATTCCATTGTTTGTGGAATGCTACACATCGACTGGCTTAACTGTAGGCAATTTGAAGAACACAATGTAAAGTGTGGCGGGCAACAGTGGAACTAGAAACCTAGTAGAGGTTTTCAAATACAGTTTAATTCGAATGCAACACAGTGGGTTAAAAATTATAAATGTTCGGGCATCAAAAAAATATTTTTAAGCAATCAAGATCTCGACATTTTCTTTTTAAATTTATGGCAAAGTCAGGTCCTCGAAAAAAATATTTTTTTTGAAAATAGGCCATTAGAACATCCTTAAAATATTTATTTAAAAAATCCACATCTTTGTAAAGACCTTGGAAAAATATTCATCAAAAATCCCCTATTCTTAAACTCCGTTGTAGCAATTTTCTCTAAACAGCCATAGGTGGCGTATGAGTAACGACACTACTTCGACGCACTCCTGATGACACTATTTTCCTCTATAGAGGTTTTCAAATAAAGTTTAATTGGAATGCAACATAGTGGGTTCAAAATGATAAATGTTATAGCCTCGGAAAACTATTTTAAAGAAATCAAGACCTCGAAAAAAATATTTAATTTTAAATCTAAGGCGAAGTCAAGCCCCCAAACATCCATAAAATATTTATTTAAAAAATCCAAAACTTATTTAAAGACCTTGGAAAAATATTCATCAAAAATCCAAACTTCGGAGGCTACCTTGTAGCAATATTCTCCAAACAGCCATAGGTGGCGTATGAGTAACGACACCACTTATACGCACCCCCTGATGCCATTATTTTCCACATTACCCTATAGCCAATATTTTTACAATTCCAATGCCGTTTTTCTAGCATCACAAATCTCCCCTATCCCATTGTTCAAATCTCAACACGATAATTGTGAACAAAATGTTGAACAATTAAATGTGTGATTAGCATTTTGTTTGGTGCCACTACCGCCATAGAATAGAAAAAATTATAGAACATCAAGTTGGCGAGAGTTATAATCTCTGCATTATGAAGCATAAAATGTAAAGTGATGACAAGCTGGGCCAGGCCATGCAGCCATGGGCTGCCGGGCATGGCTGAGCCGGTTGGTTGACTGGCTGGCTGGCAAAGTTATTGTTGCCACTTCTAGCTTACATCATGGCTGGCTCATCACAGCAGGCGCCCCTCAGCTCTGGAATTGTCTGAATGGCTATCATGGAGATGGAGAACAAAACCCATCATCAAGTTCACAGAGAGTTTAGTTTTGAAAATTTAATTAAGCTACAATCGTTGGCCATGTTAAATAAATGCACAAAAGTTTGTTAGACTTTGGACAAACTAAAATACAAAAACAGCAGCAACAACAACACAGCAAAATTATGAAAGGATTTCTATGGATTTTCACACTCAATGGCTGTTGTGGTGAGAGGGAGAGAGAGAGATAGGGGGGCACTCTGAGGCGGAGGTTTAGAAGTTTTGACTTGTAGTTTATTATGTGCTTAACTCAAGAGGCTAGTCGCCCGCTGTTGTAGTAGAGTTCTATTATTGCCATGGCTTAGAACTTTTCTGTTACGATTTAAGCCATTAAATTTATTTATTTATGGCTTAGATATGGAGTTGGAAAATTTTTTAGAACTTGTGGTGGAATGATACAATACCGAAACCATGAAACCATTAGCCGTTTAATGTGTTAACATGAGCAAAGATTTTTTTGGGGAATATTTACTTTAAAAAATATTTAAAGAAAAATTTTCAGGGATTGAAAGCCTAAAAATAGGGTTGAATTTAAAAAATATATTATGGCATATTTATAGGCGTGGATTTTTTAAATCAATTTTTTAGGGTATATTTATAGGCGTGGATTTTTTTAAAATATTTTTAGGGCATATTTATAGGCGTGGATTTTTTTAAATATTTTTCTATATATATTTCTAGAGCCCTTAGACAAGGCGTGGATTTTTTTTAAATATTTTTAGGGTATATTTATAGGCTTGGATTTTTTTAACTACATTTTTAGGGTATATTTATAGGCGTGGATTTTTTAAATATATTTTAGGGTATATTTACAGGCGTGGATTTTTTTAAATATTTTTCAGGGTATATTTATAGGCGTGGATTTTTTTAAATACTTTTCAGGGTATATTTATAGGCGTGGATTTTTTTAAATACATTTTTAGGGTATATTTATAGGCGTAGATTTTTTTTAAATATTTCTCAGGGTATATTTATGGGCGTGGGTTTTTTTTAAATATTTTTCAGGGTATATTTATGGGCGTGGATTTTTTTAAATACATTTTTAGGGTATAGTTATAGGAGTAGATTTTTTTTTTAAATATTTCTCAGGGTATATTTATGGGCGTGGATTTTTTTAAATACATTTTTAGGTTATATTTATCGGCGTTGATACATTTCAGGGTATATTTATGGGCGTGGATTTTTTAAATACATTTTTAGGGTATATTTATAGGCGTGGAATTTTTTAAATATATTTTAGGGTATATTTATAGGCGTGGATTTTTTAAATATTTTTCAGGGTATATTTATAGGCGTGGATTTTTTTAAAATATATTTTAGGGTATGGATTTTTTTTAAATATATTTTAGGGTATATTTATAGGCGTGGATTTTTTTAAATTATTTTTCAGGGTGGATTTTTTTAAATATTTTTCAGGGTGGATTTTTTTAAATATTTTTCAGGGTATATTTATAGGCGTGGATTTGTTTTAAATATTTTTCAGGGTATATTTATAGGCGTTGATTTTTAATACCCTTCACCACACTGTGGTACAGGGTATTATGTCCTTGTGCATATGTTTGTAACAGGCAAAAGGAAACAAGATAGACACCTGGTTCCTTTTGAGAATATGCATAGAATCACTTTCTGAATCGATGTATGCATGTCCGTCCGTCTGTCTGCTGGCTGTCTGTCCATGTTAAATTGTAAACAAAGTACAGGTCGCATTCATAATCCGAATTGGATGAAATGTGGCATAGGTCACTTATTTGACCCAAGGACGAACCCTATTGAAGTTGGGAAAAGTCGGTTAAGATTTGGATATAGCTCCCATATATAGGTTCGTCCGATTTAAGGTAAATGGGGCGCCAAAACCCCTATATAACTTTCGATTTGCATGAAATTTGGCATAAAGTTCTGAATTAGGTCCAGAATGATGTGTGCTAAGTTTTGTGAAAATCGGTTCAGATTTAGATATAACTCCCATATATATTTTCGTCCGATTTAATGTAAATGATGCACCATAGACCCTATATATTCATCGATTTGCACGAAATTTGGCACAGCGTACTGAATTGAGTCTAGAATAATGTTTGTCAAGTTTCGAGAAAATCGGTTCAGAATTATATATAGCTCCGATATATATTTTCGTCCGATTTAAGGTAAATGGTGCACCAAAGTCCCTATATAACTTTCGATTTGCACGAAATTTTGCGTAATGAATTAAGTCTAGAATGATGTGTGTTAAGTTTTCAGAAAATCGAACTAGATATAGTCGTATGTAGATTTTATGTTAATGGAAAATCTAAATATCTTCCGTAAGATTTTGATATAGCTCCCATATATATTTTCTTCCGATTTTATATATATGGTTCATCAAAGTCCTTATATATCTTTCGATTTGCCCGAAATTTGGCATAGCGTTTGGAATTAGGTTCAGAATGATGTGTGTTAAGTTTTGTGAAAATCGGTTCAGCTTTGGATATAGTTCCCATATATATTTTCGTCCGATTCAAGGTAAATGGTGCACCAATGTCCCAATATATCTTTCGATTTGCACGAAATTTGGCGCAGCGTTATGAATAAGGTCTGGAATGATGTGTGGTAAGTTTCCTGAAATCGTTGAAATCGGTTCAGATTTAGATATAACTTCTATTTAGTATAGGTTGCAATATGACATGCTTATGGATCTAATTTAATTTTACTGGTCCTTTAAAAATGTGACGTCTGGTAGGATTCCATCTGTTGAATATATCCAAAGTGATGATGGGTATCATATAGTCGGCCCCGACCCACTTTACTACTTTCCTTACTGGTTTTTAATTAATTTTTAAGGTATATTTATAGGAGAGGTATATTTTTCAATCTAAATAATTAAATTTCTGTTGCCTACATTTAGGGATTGGTTTGTGGGTCCATTTTACAAATTCGTAACATAATCTAATTTCAGTTTTTTTCTGTTGTTGCAGTTGTTGTGTGAGTCCATGTAATCACTCATGTATGTGTGGTCTGATAACGACCTAGAGAGAGATAGAGGGAGAGAGCGAACGAGCGACTCTGACTTTGTCTTAGAAAACTTTACAAAGTGAACAAATTTTTATTTCAAAGGCCACCAGGCATTTGTCTGTGTGAGTGAGTTTTTGTGTGTGTTTGTTTGTATATGCGGTCTCTTGTTTGCTGATAAATGTCCTTAAAATTGGTTGTGAGGAAAAAAACTATTTTCCGTTGTCAAAGGTTGTGTTTAATTGACTTGTTGGAAACTTCATTAAATCGATGAAGGATTTGATTTTTTTTAACAAAGTTTGTGGAAAATTATTTGAGTTTTGTAAAACATGAATGAATTACCTGATTGAAGGGAGGTAGGCAGGCAGGTCAATGATGTGCCCCTTTGATGGAGGGTGTGTGAGGTAGGGGATGAGAGATCAACAACTTTATTTTTGATATGGAAACTTTAAGGTAAGTTTTGGGGAATTTTCACAAGAAGTTGAGAGTAAAAATCGAATTTCGGATATTAAGAAAATTGACAATTTTTCTAATTAATTGGGTAAAATTGTTGAATGAAATTGATTATTTAGGAATTACAGGAAAAAACAAATTAAACTAAAGAGGGACCGAATTTTTAACAAAATTGTTTCATGTCTATCCATAGGCCTCCTATCCATAGATTTGTTAAAAATATTTTTTCGATGCTCTATCTTTTGGCGTGGATTAATAATTTTTCATGGCCTTAGAATTTTTTAAAATCAATTTTTCAATGTCTAACTTTTTTATACCCTCCACCATAGTATGGAGGGTATATTAATTTTGTCATTCCGTTTGTAACTCATCGAAATATTCATTTCCGACCCTATAAAGTATATATATATATGCTTGATCAGGGTAAAATCTTAAGACGATCTAGCCTTCTCCGTCCGTCTGTCCGTCCGTCCGTCTGTTGTAATCACGCTCTTCTTCTGAAGGAATTGAGATAGGATGCTGAAATTTTGCATAGGGTTGTCTTTTGTCTGCAGGCAGGTCAAGTTCGAAGATGGGATATATCCACGTTTAGGCATAGCTCCCATATAACAGTACACCCCCCCCCCCCCCCCCCGCAAATTTCGGTATTTTGGGGTTCTTGAGCACGTTTTTCAACCGAATACGCTGAAATTTGGTACATTGAGTTCTTATTGGGAACTTAATGTCCCCACAACAAAATTATTTCGGCTAGCCCCCATATAAGGCTACCCCCAATTTTCGGTATTTTGGGGTTCTTGAGCGTATTTTTCAACCGAATTCGCTGAAATTTGCTACTTTGAGTTCTTATTGGGTAGCAAATCTCCCCACTAAAAATTAGAAATATAGGTCAACTTTTTCTGGTACCCCCCATATAAAGGTACCCCTCAATTTTCGGTATTTTGTGGTTCTTGAGCGCGTTTTTCAACCGAATACGCTGAAATTTGGTACATTGGGTTCTTATTGGGTCCTAAATGTCTCCACAAAAAATTATAAATATAGGTCCATTTTTTCGGATAGCCCCCATATAGGGGTACCCCTCAATTTTCGGTATTTTGGGGTTCTTGAGCGCGTTTTTCAACCGAATACGCTGAAATTTGGTACAGTGGGTTCTTAATAGGTACCAAATTTCTCCACATAAAATTATAAATATAGGTTAATTTTTTCCGATATCCCCCATATACGGGTACCCCCCAATTTTCGGTATTTGGGGGTTCTTGAGCCCGTTTTTCAACCGAACACGCTGAAATTTAATACATTGGGTTCTTAATAGGTACCAAATCTCTCCACAAAAAATTATGAATATAGTTCAATTTTTCCGGATAGCCCCCATATAAGGGTACCCCCCAATTTACGATATTTTGGGGTTCTTGAGCGCGTTTTTCAACCGAATACGCTGAAATTTAATACATTGGGTTCTTAATAGGTACCAAATCTCTCCACAAAAAATTATAAATATAGTTTAATTTTTTCGGATATCCCCCATATAAGGGTACCACCCAATTTTCGATATTTTGGGGTTCTTGAGCGCGTTTTTAAACCGAATACGCTGAAATTTGGTACATTAGGTTCTTAATAGGTTCCAAATCTCTCCACAAAAAATTATGAATATACGTCGATTTTTTTGGATAGCCCCCATATAAGGGTACCCCCAATTTTCGGTATTTTGGGGTTCTTGAGTGCGTTTTTCAACCGAATACGCTGAAATTTAATACATTGGGTTCTCAATAGGTTCCAAATCTCTCCATAAAAAATTATGAATATAGGTCAATTTTTCGGATAACCCCCATATAAGGGTACCCCAAATTTTCGGTATTTTGGGGTTCTTGAGCGTGTTTTTCAACCGAATTCGCTGCAATTTGGTATTTTGTAGTCGTATATTGTGACAAATCTCCCTACCAAAAATTATTAATATTCGCCCTCTTTTTGGGGTAGTCCCCATATAACCCAATTTTTATACCCTTCACTACACTGTGGTACAGGGTATTATGTCTTTGTGCATATGCTTGTAACAGGCAAAAGGAAACGAGATAGACACATGGTTCCTTTTGAGAATATGCATAGAATCACTTTCTAAGTCGATTTATGCATGTCCGTCCGTCCGTCTGTCTGTCTGTGCATGTTAAATTGTAAACAAAGTACAGGTCGCATTTATGATCCGAATTGGATGAAATTTGGCATAGGTCACTTATTCAGCCCAAGGACGAACCCTATTGAAATTGGGAAAAATCGGATCAGATTTAGATATAGCTCCCATATATATATTTAACCGATTTAATGTAAACGGTCCCTATATATCTTTCGATTTGCACGAAATTTGGAACAGCCTAATCATTTAGGTCTAGAATGCTGTCTGCCAAGTTTCATGAAAATCGGCCCAGATTTAGATATAGCTCCCATATATAGTTTCGTCCGATTTCATGTAAATGGTGCCCCAAAGTCCCTATATATCTTTCGATTTGCACGAAATTTGGCATAACGTACTGAAGTTAGTCTAGAATGATATCTGCCAAGTTTCATGAAAATCGGTCCAGATTTAGATATAGCTCCCATATATAGTTTCGTCTGATTTCATGTAAATGGTGCACCAAAGTCCCTATATATCCTTCGATTTGCACTAAATTAGGCATAACGTACTGAATTGAGCCTAGAGTGATGTCTGCCAAGTTTCGAAAAAATCGGTCCAGATTTAGATATAGCTCCCATATATAGTTTCGTCCGATTTCATGTAAAGGGTGCACCGAAGTCTCTATATATCCTTCGATTTGCACGGAATTTGGCATAACTATAACGATTTAGATATAGCTCCCTTTTATTATAGATCTCTTGTTTAATATACCCTTAGTGGTGAAGGGTATCATATAGTCGCCCCGTCCGACTTTACTACTTTCCTTACTGGTTTAATATTAAAATAGTTATCTGATTTGTTCCGCGTTTTGAGTTTGGTTCTAAGACTCTTTTGTAATCGTTCCGCCTGCGGAGGATATCGAGATAAGAAAATTACAACGTAAGGTTCGATAATGAACTATATATGAACTAAAACCAGAATTTAGGCCTGGCTCCTGTGTGGGAGGTACCAGAAGGAGTGGACCGATATTTTCCATCTTCGAATTTGAACTAAGGTTGGAAGAAATAATAAGATGGGCAAAGTTCGGATGAAATCTAAATTTTCTGAAACAAATTTGGTCCGAAGAAACATAGGGTCTAGAACCAAAATTTCGATTTTTCACCTAGCTCCTGATTAGAGGTTCCAGAAAGAGTGGACCAATATTCCTTCGAATCTTCGAATTTGAACTAAGCTTGAAAGAAATAATAACATGGGCAAAGTTCGGATGAAATCTAAATTTTCTGAAACAAATTTGGTCCAAAGAAACATGGACCCTGGACTAGAACCAATATTTCAATGAGACACATTTTCATCGTGTTAAAGTGTATACACCCTCAATAGCCATAAGGCTGAGAGTATAATTGTCCTTTAAAAATTTCTAAAATTTTTATTATGGTTTACATAATCCGTTTTTAGAAATGTCGGTATAGGTCCACTTTTTGATATGTTCCTTATATTTTCATTTCTAGTACCTGTCAGTGTATCTATGGTGGAGGGTATCCAAAGTTCGGCCCGGCCGCACATAACGCTTTTTCACTTGTTTTGTGTTTTTTTTTAAGTCGATCTATAGGCACACAATTATAAGCCGAACAACACAACAGAACCCACAGTGAAGGGAATATGGACAAATATTGCCCAGGCTCGGAATAAAAATCCGCAGAAAGTTGGAATTCCGTGGTATGTGTGTACGGTATCGTACTTAAATAATTTTTTCATGGCCTGACCTTAGTTGTGGGTTTTTTAAAATTCAGTTTTCAATGTCTATCCTTTTTCAAATTGATTTCAATATTAGATTTACAAATCAACCCTCTTTGCATGTGCCATTGTTCAGGGTGGCGTATGATTTATGTGTTTGCCTTAATAAATAATAAACATACGCCCCAAATAACCAATAATTAATATTAGTTATACGCCCAAGGGTTCCCTTAATACAAAAATTGTTATAATTTTGAAATATAATCGCAAAATATTGAAAAAAAAACCAGTCACCTATATTAAATAATAAATCTTCTCGGTAATTTATGTTAATCGTATTTTAAGTATTATATTCGTTGTCAGAATTATAAATCTTAATTGTGTGGACATGTTGGATTTTATTTTTGTATTTTATAACGGGAAATTGAAAACAATTTCAAAAATATGTTACCACACAAAAACAATACTGGACCATAAACGGCGACCATATAATTTTCTTTTAGAATTGCTGTCAGGTTATTACAGTTGGATGATTTTGCTTTTCAGCCAAGTGATATGTACAACAATAACAACAATACAAGGCAGAACAGAAAAAAAAAATCCGAAAGAATATAAAAATCTGACACATTGTGTCATAAATTTTGTCACATAAAAGACATGCGTTTTTTCACAGCTTCAATTTTTTTGTTTGCCGGGGTTTTTTTTTTGGTGCCCAGCCATTGTTGATTTTATGAATAAAAAGGAGGCGTTACAGTAATAAAACTTACTACTACTGCTACACAGTAATGGTGAACACATACATAGCCACCCACGCACACAATGGTAACAGATTTTATGCTTGTCAAACATTTTGACCAGCAATTGTAAAGCCTTGTGGTTTATTATCGGGGTGTGGGGTAAGAAGGTGCTGTAAGGGAGTGTGGAGGGAGGTTGGAGGGGTCTTGAAAATATGTCACCGTCTTGTTTTTCTCATTGTGTCCAATTTGAAGAGAGACAGAGTGCGTGTGTAAAGCAACACAGTTATTATTTGTGGTTGCCTACTTTGACCCAAAAAATTATTGCACCCAGTTTTTTTTTTCGGTGGGAGTGTGAGTTTTATGTCCTTTACCATCTGTCAATGGTTAAGTGACATGACAGATTTTATGTCATTCTTCTTCTTTTTTTCTGCGATGGCTATTTACAAAATGTTCACATTACAAATTGTTGGCATTTACTTGTAGACAGTTAAGAATTTTATTTATTTTTTATTTTATTTCCTGGCTAAATGCCCAAAATGAGTGACAGGGTATGGTTGATGGGTTGCTTCGAAAGTGAAATAATTTCAATAAAAATTTTTCTAAAATTATTTTGTTAAATTAAGGAGAAAATATATTTTATTTAAGACTAGCATATGCTCGCAACTTCGTTAGCGAATGTAGTAGGAAATATTTAAACACGTATTAACATTTTCTTTTTCACAGCAAACTGCATATGTCAGAAAAAAACAATCCACACATTATCGACCATATAAATTAAATTTGAGTACCATTTAGTACCACATTTCATGCTTCGAGCTCTAAAAGTTCACCCAAATCCAAATTTTTCATTTAGCACACATTTTTTCCATAAGTACCCTCTTCAAACATCCAACAAAACTTTATGCACACCCCGATCCTACACCCCCACAATGATTCCAAATTAAATTTTCAGGATTCCAACTCTATTGGGTCACTCACAATTTAAATTGTACCAAATTTAGTACACAGTGGTACGAATTTCCAAAACTTCCTAAATACCCCAATCCTACAGCCCGACAGTGATTCTAAATCCAAGTTTCAGGATTCTAACTCTATCGGTTCACACACAATTCAAATTGTACCAAATTTAGTATACAGTGGTACGAATTTCCAAAACTTCCTACACACCCCAATCCTACAGCCCGGCAGTGATTCTAAATCCAAGTTTCAGGATTCTAACTCTATCGGTTCACACACAATTCAAATTCAGATTTAGATATAGCTCCCATATATATATTTAACCGATTTAATGTAAACAGTCCCTATATATCTTTCGATTTGCACGAAATTTGGTACAGCCTAATCATTTAGGTCTAGAATTATGTCTGCCAAGTTTCGTGAAAATCGGTCCAGATTTAGGTATAGCTTCCATATATAGTTTCGTCCGATTTCATGTAAATGGTGCACCAAAGTCCCTATATATCTTTCGATTTGCACGAAATTTGGCATAACGTACTGAATTAAGCCTAGAGAGATGTCTGCCAAGTTTCGAGAAAATCGGTCCAGATTTCTATATAGCTCCCATATATAGTTTCGTCCGATTTCATGTAAATGGTGCACCAAAGTCCCTATATATCCTTCGATTTGCACGAAATTTGGCATAACGTACTGAATTGAGCCTAGAGAGATGTCCGCCAAGTTTCGAGAAAATCGGTACTGATTTCTATATAGCTCACATATATAG
Source organism: Musca vetustissima (assembly GCF_032173495.1). Taxonomy (NCBI): domain Eukaryota; kingdom Metazoa; phylum Arthropoda; class Insecta; order Diptera; family Muscidae; genus Musca; species Musca vetustissima. The sequence continues at coordinate 78,090 of NW_026886960.1, forward strand.
CTTCGTCCGATTTCATGTAAATGGTGCACCAAAGACCCTATATATCTTTCGATTTGCACAAAATTTGGCATAGGGTACTGAATTAGGTCCGGAATGATGTGTGCTAAGTTTCGTGAAAATCGGTTCAGATTTAGATATAGCTTCCATATATAGCTTCGTCCGATTTAAAGTAAATTGTGTACCAAAGTCCCTATATATCTTTCGATTTGAACGAAATTTGGCATAGCGTACTGAATTAAGTGTAGAATGATGTGTGCAGGGTTTCGTGAAAATCGGTTCAGATTTGGATATAGCTCCCATATATATTTTCGTCCGATTTAAGGTAAATGGTGCACCAAAGTCCCTATATATCGTTCGATTTCCACGAAATTTGGCACAACGTACTGAATTAAGCCTAGAATGATGTCTGCCAAGTTTCGTGAAAATCGGTTTAGATTTAGATATAGCTCCCATATATATTTTCGTCCGATTTTATGTAAATGGTGCACCAAAGTCCCATATATCTTTCGATTTGCACGAAATTTGGCACAGCGTAATGACTAAGGTCTAGAATGATGTGTGTCAAGTTTTGTGAAAATCGGTTCAGATTTAGATATAGCTCCCATATATAGCTTCGTCCGATTTAAGGTAAATTGTGTACCAAAGTCCCTATATATCTTTCGATTTGAACGAAATTTGGCATAGCGTACTGAATTAAGTGTAGAATGATGTGTGCAGGGTTTCGTGAAAATCGGTCCAGATTTAGATATAGCTCCCATATATAGTTTCGTCCGATTTTATGTAAATGGTGCACCAAAGTCCCTATATATCGTTCGATTTCCACGAAATTTGGCACAACATACTGAATTAAGCCTAGAATGATGTCTACTAAATTTCGTGAAAATCGGTCCAGATTTAGATATAGCTCCCATATATAGTTTCGTCCGATTTTATGTAAATGGTGCACCAAAGACCCTATATATCTTTCGATTTGCACGAAATTTGGCACAGCGTAATGACTAAGGTCTAGAATGATGAGTGTCAAGTTTTGTGAAAATCGGTTCAGATTTGGATATAGCTCCCATATATAGTTTCGTCCGATTTAAGGTAAATGGTGCACCAAAGTCCCTATATATCGTTCGATTTGAACGAAATTTGGCATAGCGTACTGAATTAAGTGTAGAATGATGTGTGCAGGGTTTCGTGAAAATCGGTCCAGATTTAGATATAGCTCCCATATATAGTTTCGTCCGATTTTATGTAAATTGTGCACCAAAGGCCCCCTATATTTTTCGATTTGCATGAAATTTGGCACAGAGTACTGAATTAGGTCCAGAATGATGTTTGCCAAGTTTCGAGAAAATCGGTTAAGATTTAGATATAGCTCCCATATATAGTTTCGTCCGATTTAAGGTAAATGGTGCACCAAAGTCCTTCGATTTGCACGAAATTTGGCACATCGTACTAAATTCAATCTAGAATGATGTTTGTTGAGTTTCGTGAAAATCGGTCCAGATTTAGATATAGCTCCCATATATAGTTTCGTCCGATTTTATGGAAATGATGCACCAAAGTCCCTATATATCTTTCGATTTGCACACAATTTGGTATAGCGTACTGAATTGAGCCTAGAATGCTGTGTGTTTAGTTTCGTGAAAATCGGTTCAGATTTAGATATAGCTCCCATTTGTATGTTCGTTGGAGTTTAGGTAAATTTTGTACAGGTTGACACGGTCCTGTTGAAAACACACAAGGTGGTGAAGAGTATCATAAAGTCGGCCCAGTCCGACTTTAATACTTTCTTTACTGGTTTTACAATAACTTACCGTAAAAGTGAATTCTTTTTAATACTTTCAAGAACACTCTTACCTTAAATATTCTTGAAAAAAGAAAATGACAACAGTATCCTGACCAATGGTAACAAAAATATAGAAAGAACAATATTTCTTGTAAACGTCTTAGAGTTCCCTCAACCTTCCTGAATCTCTTTACATCCTTTAAGTTTCGTTACAACTGAACTTGACAGCCGGCAAACGGCTTTGACAGAAGTTCACGTTTTCACTATTCTTCTTCATGTTCTTCTTCTGGTTCTTGTAAATATTTAAAGTCCATTTGACAAGTTATGTCAGTGAAAAGTTCCACTGTGGTGGTCATGTCACGGTGAGCTATGCGTTATACTGCAGAACATAACAAAACAAACCGCCACTTGGAAATGCTGCAATAAAACTGGACAACAACAAAAAGGACATTGTTTGCATAAGAAAGGAAAAATAGTGCAGTTGTCAGTGGCATATTTAAAGTTCCTTAAGATGATGATGACGACAACGATGATGGAAGTAGCAAATCCCCCACAAAACAAATGAATAAACAAAAGTGAGGACAGTAGAAAGTTGAAGATAAATGAAAGGGAAAATATGGAGAATGAAAAATTTAAGAAGAACAAAAATTTAAGGATTTAAGGAAAGGGGGTTGGTAAATAACTTCCAATGGCTTGTTCTGTAAGAATCTACCTTAGGAGATCCACTTCGAAAATTTCCCATTTTCATTAAAGTGATTTTTAAGGAAATTGTAGCATACTTTTGGGATTACATGCAACTATTTTTTGCACACCCAATGTGGCGTATGCTAGATGTCATCAATTATACGCTCATTTGGGAACTTCAATAAAATTTGATTTTTATCTTCTAAATTTTCGTCGCTGTTTCTCAAATTTATTTTTTCAAAGAATGAATACAAGTTTTTTTCGCCATGAATAAATAAGAAAAGTTTTTGGCACAAGCCACATTTAAGACAAGCAATAACAAAATCCGTATCTCACTGATTGACTCTTGAAGAAAAAAACGAAACACCAATTTTTGCAGACATTTACGTTTTAACACGTGTTCCACGATTAGTGGCTGGTTATTTAAATTCATAAACTTCCAAATGGAAAAAAGTTTTATGTTCTTCGAAATTGAAAAGTAAAAAAAGGTATTTTATTCATTTACATAAAAAAATCAAATGGCTATGCCTTAAAGTAGGCAATAATAAAAATACAAAATTGTCAAATACGATACGGTCATTAGCTAAAACGATTCTGAACTAGTTTTAAACATATATTAAAAATCCACGCCTATGAATATACAATAAAAAATATTTTTAAAAAAAATTCATGGATTCCTATTAGATTTTCCGATTTTGTATCTTCGGTGGCCATTTCCGGGCCATTTCCGATAAAAAGGTACATATTTTTTTTATACCCTTCACCACACTGTGGTACAGGGTATTATGTCTTTGTGCATATGTTTGTAACAGGCAAAAGGAAACGAGATAGGCACATGGTTCCTTTTGAGAATATGCATAGAATCACTTTCTGAGTCGATTTACTCATGTCCGTCTGTCCGTCCGTCTGTCCGTCCGTCCGTCCGTCTGTCCGTCCATGTATTTTTGTGAACAAAGTACAGGTCGCATTTTTGATCCGATTTGGATGAAATTTGGCATAGGTCACTTATTTGGCCCAAGGACGAACCCTATTGAAATTGGGAAAAATCGGTTCAGATTTAGATATAGCTCCCATATATATTTTCACCCGATATAGGCACCAAAGTACCTATATATCATTCGATTTGCACGAAATTTGGCATAGCGTACTGAATGAGGTCCAAAATGATGTGTGCTGAGTTTCGTGAAAATCGGGTCAGATTTAGATATAGCTCCCATATATATTTTCGCCCGATATAGGCACCAAAGTACCTATATATCATTCGATTTGCACGAAATTTGGCATAGTGTACTGAATTAGGTCCATAATGATGTGTGCTGAGTTTCGTGAAAATCGGGTCAGATTTAGATATAGCTCCCATATATATTTTCGCCCGATATTGGCACCAAAGTACCTATATATCATTCGATTTGCACGAAATTTGGCATAGCGTACTGAATGAGGTCCAAAATGATGTGTGCTGAGTTTCGTGAAAATCGGGTCAGATTTAGATATAGCTCCCATATATATTTTCGTCCGATATAGGCAC
>NW_026886961.1:0-8286 GCF_032173495.1 Musca vetustissima
CTACGTAGATTTTTTGGGGCCTTATCCTAGGTCGAAGTCTGGGAACATAGGTATCTTCGTTGTATTGGACCACTTTACAAAGTTTCCATTCTTGAAGGCAGTAAAGAAATTTTCAACTGATATAGTCGTTAAATATTTGGAAGAGGAGCTTTTTCATACGTATGGGGTGCCAGAAATAATAGTGTCTGATAACGGATCTCAATTCAAATCGAAACAATTCAGCCAGTTTCTTGCCCGTTATAGTGTTAATCATTTGTTCACTGCTATCCACGCCCCTCAGGCAAACGCGTCTGAGCGTGTAAACCGATCAGTATTGGCGGCAATTAAATCATACGTCTCTGCTGATCAAAAAGATTGGGATTTATTGTTGAGCAATATCAGCTGTGCACTTCGCTCTACTATTCATTCGGCTATAGGGACATCCCCGTATTACTTGACTTTTGGCCAGCATATGGTAACAAATGGTAAAACCTATCAGCTTTTACGCCAGCTCCAGGTACTGGAAGATAGGACAATATGTTTTGATAAATACGACTCTCAAGCCATTGTCGGCAGCAAAGCAAAAGACGTTATGCATAAACAATTCCTTAGAAAGAGGCGCTTGCAATCTATATAATACTAATATCGAATTTTCTTTAATCTGCATATTTTTAAACTAGTCTTTTGTAACGGTTGGTATTAGGCGACCTCTATCTGTCGTTTGAATGTGTAAACTGAAATTCTATTTATCAGTTTATTGACGTTTTTCTGATTTTCACTTTAGCCATCTTTATTAAGCATTGGAAAATTTGATTGGATTCAACTTTTCATGAGGTTTCATCTTTCCGATGAAAGATATGTTTCGTCCATTTTGTCACCAGGAAGTCTTAAGATAACATCTCCCTTGCCTTAAAACTAACTACAGTTTATTTCTAAAGTATTGTCACTTTTTTTTTTAAGACAAAGTTTGTCTTTTCTAAAAATAAAAGAAATAAATCATCTATTTGCTTAATTGCCCAGTAAGTAAATCATCATTATTATTTCTGATGAATTTTTAGTTGGTCGAATTCCCATTTTTGCGTATATTTTTCTTTTTATCCCCAGCGCTGATATTTCCATCTACCATGTATTTCTTCATGTATATGCATTAACATAAGAAACTGCAAATTCACCGTCGTTAAATTTCATATTCTACTTATTGATTTCTTCGTTTTGGGATAAATTCCTAAAGGTAAATATTGTTGTAATATTAGTTCTAAAATTGTTTCTTCTTCATTTGCCACTTCCTAATATGGTACAATTTATTGTTGCTTTGCCAGGTCTCCAGCATCTCCAATATTGATGACACTCAAATTGTTGTTGTTTTCTCTGCGCTGCGTTTTTTTCTTCAACTGCCTTTTGCATTTTTGTGATCGAACATACAGATCAGTATTCATCAACGATTGCGACATTCAGACCGAGGAAGAGCGTGAAACATTTCTAGCGAAGTCTTCTGTGTTTTGGTGTGATAAGTTTATAAAAAATATATATAAACAGTGCTTAGATAAATATGTCATATCTGTCCTAAGACAGAGTAAAGGAAGGAAAAACCATCAAATTTTTTTATACAGTGTCAAAGTGAGACCAAGTCAATTGAAAACTTAAAATTACAAGAAAAAGTGTGAAAAACGCAACATAATATTAAGGAAAAAAGTAGTAATTCTGTTAAAAAAATAGTTTATTTAAATTTCGTACCCAAATCAATGAATTAAAAAAATAATTAGAATTTAAAAATTTATCATTCTTAAGTGAATGTAATATTTTTCAATTTGTCTTTGGTGAACATTTTTTCTATTTACTTTTCTAAAAAAAATTGTGAAAAAAGAAACAAGTGAAATTACAACAATAACAAAACAATCAGTGCAATTTGCCGTTGGAGCCAGTGATAAAGCTATACACACATTATACATATTTACATTTTAAAAAAAATTCTACTTTTGTTAAGCTAATGATCATTGTGCATTCCATTTGAATATGTATGTTGTGTGTGTAGGTATATCCCTTGCGCCAACTGCAAACTCTCCACTGTTAAACTGTTGGCTGATCGCAACATCTCTGTAGCTCACCAACGCAACATGTTTGATTCATACACAGCTTAATCTTTATATCAAACTTTTGTATACAACACAACACAACATTTACACCTCTCTTAATCTTCAAACCAGCATTCAGCAGCATCATACCAGACTCTGAGAAAGTATACTTTCAACGAGGGAATCACAAGAGCGTACGTAAGTCAATGAACTCTTTGTTGTTTTGTTTTTGCAATTTTTATAAAACGAAGAATGATGATAAAGAGAAATAATAAAACTGTAATAATGGTGACCAGATTTGTGATAATTGTTGATGCATTGAAATAATGAAATATTTAATCTGTTAACTAAATGTTTAAATAAAAAAACAAATGATATTATAAAAAAAAGTAAAATTAAATAAAATTATAAATTGAATAAATTATACACAAAATTAAATTTTAATTGAAATAATTTAATTTTGTTCACCTAATATTATTGTATTTATTTATTTTTGAATATGGTCACCACTATTATTAGCTTTGTTATTAATGTTGTTGCAATTTACATAAATTGATTTTTCGGTAAAACTATTTTAATTCTATTGTTGTTGTTGAAACAGTGGGTGATGTCAATACAGAACACAGAGATGTTTTAAGATGATTTTTTTTATTATTTAATTTAATTTTTTTTTATTATTATTTTTTTGTATTGCAAATTGATAATGCTATTAATCATATAAAATACTTTAAATTTGGGTTTATTTATTTTTTTTCTCATTTGTTTCTTTTAATTGATTTAAGATTACGTTTATGTTTAATAATAGTATTAATTTAAAACTTGAAGAGAAAGAATGTTAATTTATTGAGAATGTCAAGCCAAATTTCTCTTATGTTTGAATTTAATTTAAATAAAATTAAGAACATGTATATTGAATAGAAGATCAATAACATCTGTTTGATTTCTCTTATTTAGACAAGGTTCATTGTTGTCAATGTAGGGGTTGCAACGCAGTACATACTTATCTCTGTCAGGAACATTAAGTTGTTGCAACCAGGTTGGGTGGGCAAATCATGCAACATAACATCAAGTTGCAATGCAACATTTTGAAAGACATCCATTTCCTTTTTAGCTATTTCCTACCTTTCTCTACAAACTCTTAGTGTGAGAGATATTCTTCTGTCTTCTTTCCTTTTCCTCTTTTTCTTACTTGTTATCTCTTTCTGGTTTTTAAACAAACATGCACGCAAATAAATGTATTTTGTGTAGCTCGATGGTATTTTAGGAAACTTTGGTATTTCGAATCCCCCCTCCGACGAGATATAAGGCCGGATGCAAAGCGTGCATTACCATGATAGTTACTCCTTAAAATTACACCTACCATTTCTAGCTCAGTTGTATGCTACATCTCTGGCAACTTTCCCTGAAATCGGTTCAGATATAGATATATAGCAAAAACGCGTCGTAAGAGATAGAAAATTGGCGGATGAGATGGTTGGCAACAAATGCTGACAATATCGAAAAAGCTAATGTTCACAGATTAATTTCTAATTCTTATTACGGTAGATTACAGTAGGATATGTAGTGGCGAGTTCGTTTGTGTTGGTTATGCACTGCAGCCTTAGGCTTCAATGAGCCAAATCGTTTGTGATTGCCCACTGACGAAGTATCACCTCGAGTCAATATCGCATTACCACTTGATGTATTCATTATGGTTACTCATTACTTCTACATTCGCCACCACAGTTGCCTAGCACAGTTGCTTTGCACTGGCTTCAGGATAGAATCAGTTCCTTTATATTCGTGTGTATGTGTGATTTTCATGGTCGTCAATACAAATACATTGACGCATACAGGCGCAATATTTAAGCGGATTTACATTTGTTTTTGTTTTCTTTTTTTCGAAAAGCTGTTTCTTATGTTCTGCACCGTTATACTGTCATCAATTTACTTGATTTGATTTCGGTTGGCATTTTTTTGGGAGATAATGGAAGGAGAAGCTTCTTTGAACAATCAAATACGATGCTCACAGTGCAAGTTCAAAACGTATTTAAGTACTAAATCAAACCTATACAAATATTTTTTTAAAACGTCCACGCCTAAATAGAAAAATATTCCTTAAAAAATCGCGCCTATAAAGAATCCTTATAAATATTCTTTGAAAAATCGCACCTATAAAGAACCCTTATAAATGATCCTTACAAACATTCTTAAAAAACGCGCCTATAAAGAACCCTTATAAACATTCTTTAAAATCCGCGCCTTAAAATGACCCTTAAGAAACATTCTTTAAAATCCGCGCCTTAAAATGACCCTTAAGAAACATTCTTTAAAAAATCCACGCCTTGAAAAGATCCCTGAGAAACATTCATTAAAAAATCCACGACTTCAAATGATCCTTGAAAAACATTCTTTAAAAACTCCACGCCTTGAAATGATCCTGGAGAAATATCCTTTAAAAACTCCACGCATTGAAATGATATTTTATTTCATCCAATTTCACGTTAATACTCCTATAGTCGGATTTTTCTACTTTCCTTACTGGTTGATCTTAAAAAAATATTCTTTAAAAATCCATTCATTTAAAACATATTTCATAAAAATCCGCGCTTTATTCTTTTAAAAGATATTTCATAAAAAAATGCATGCCAATGAAGGACCCTTAAAATATTTTTTTTAAATCCACGTCTATAAAGGACCCTTAACATATTTGTTTTAATCCACGCCTTTAAAGGACCCTTAATTTTTTTTTATTCCTCGTCTGTAAAGGACCCTTAACATTTTTTTTAAATCCACGCCCTTAAAGGGATTTTAATTTGTTTTTTTTTTTAATCCACGATTTTAAAACTTCCTTCCAGGCCACTCGCAACTCTAAAACTTTTACGTTATTTTATAGCGCAGTTTGTTAAGTGCTACGGATTTATGTCTCTCCCATCAACATCACCGTCATACTCATCATCCAATTCCTATCCCTAAGTTTGCTTGCTGCTGTTTTGTTTGTTAATCTAATTGGTTTGGGCTAAAGTTCCCATTTTGGGGTTAGCAATGCCTCTCCCATCATCTCATCCATCCAATCGTATCTATTCATTTTCATTTCAATTTGCTTTTAGTGCGGTTTTTTTCACCGCTTCTTCACGCATTTCGCTGACGATTTTGTTTATTATCCCCTTAAGTTGTAAAGGCATTTCAATTTACTGCCTCCCATTGTTGTGGGTGACAACAGAGCCGTGATTGTGTGGAGGTGGAAAATGCGACCAAAGGTAATCTGCCGATAGATAGGTTACTGCGTGTTGTGGTGTTTTTGCCATCATGCAATTTCCATATTATTTCACACTAATCTGCTTATTTTTCAAATGAAATAAATAGTAAATCGTATTTTTCCAATAATAGCATTAAATCACCGCCAGCAATAGTAACAGCTATGCAGGAAAGTGGGTTGTCAGTATCAAACAAGGGGATGTAACAAAAGTGACATTTGCACAAACGTCATTTATGTGATTTCCTTTTAGCTCAAGGCTACAAATATAAATCAGAACATTTTTTGTTCATTTGTTAAAGTGTTATTATTATATATCTCCAGGGAGGTCTAATATAAATAATGTATTTGTAAGTATGTGTGGAAGTGAATAATTCATAATATATTAATTTATGGAAAATATATATAATGTTAATAAAAATTATCTAGCCAATGGCATCTTTGGTGGGAAGACAATTGATTTGTCTGAATTATATATTATTCTTACTTTTTTAAAATAACCTTTTTGTTAAAGGACCATAATCCGTAGACACAGTTTTTTAACGAATATTTTTTCAAATGAACATACTTTAGAGAAACGGATGGCGTCAATTTTATAATTATTTTGTCAAGGGACCATCATAAGGCTTCGATTTTATAAATAATTTTTTTCTTCTTTTCTGTTTGCAAAACCCAAATAATACTTGGCAAATGCGCGACTCTCTTTACAACAATGCTGGGCAACAATGGGAACTGTTGCCCGTGTTTTGCATGTATAAATAAGCCTGTTCTCTGCGTTCTCTTTTTGTAAGACATTTCATATGGCGATTTCTGATTTACTCTACTCTCTTTTGGCCCACCTCTACTTTACATTTTTTCATATTGTTACTCACATACGTTAACTCGTAATACGAAGAGAGTTCATATCGACAGGTCTCTTTACATGTGCTCTTACAGATAACGGGATCAGAAGTTGATAGATGATTTCACAACCTTAATAAAAATTGTTTTTATTTGCAAGTAAAAAATAAACAATTTTAATTAATAACAATTTATTAAAACTTAATTTTAAAGAACTTTTCTTTGCAAATTAACGGAGCTGAATGTAAAGCCATGCGAACTAATTTAAAGAGCCACGACAACTAACTTCGACTTTAAATTAGAAAACAATTGAAGAAACAATAATAACATGTGCTCCCTAGTAAAATAGAGAGAGAGAGAGAGAGTGATGGAGGATTGGGAGATGTATGCCCTTGCCAGTAGTGTATGTGTTAAGTGTAAAGAGGAATGCATGACGTCATTACAGATTTAATTGACAATTTTTGAAAGCGTAAGGAACTTTTGTTGGAATCAATGCAGAGGCGTGGATTTTTTACGGATATCTGTTTAATGTCTACCAGAGGCGTGGACTTATTAAAGAATATTTTTCAAGGGCCAACTGAGGCGTGGATTTATTAAAGAATATTTTTCAAGGGCCAACTGAGGCGTGGATTTATTAAAGAATATTTTTAAAGGGCCAACTGAGGCGTGGATTTATTAAAGAATATTTTTAGAGCTACACAAAAGGCGTGGATTTATTAAATAGAATTTTGTAAAAATCCACACAGCACGTGGGTTTATTAAATAGAATTTTGTAAAAATCCACACAGCACGTGGGTTTATTAAGTATTATTTTTTATAGACCCAAACCTGTATATGACCTCCCAAGGGAGTGGATTTATTAAAGAATATTCAGTTGAAATCCGCAGAAGGCGTGGTTTTATTAATGAATAGACACAGTCCATGACCATTCAAGATTTATAAATGAATATCTTATTTATGACCATCCAATGAAAATGTAGTCTATAACCATCCAAGGCGTGGGTGTTTGACGGTTATTTTTTTCTATGACGATCCAGGATAGCCGTGGATTTTTTATACCTTTCACGACACTGTGGTGCAGGATATTATGTTTTTGTGCATATGTTTGTAACAGGCCAAAGGAAACGGGAGAGACACATGGTTCCTTTTGAGAATATGCATAGAGTCACTTTCTGAGTCTATTTATGCATGTCAGTCCGTTCTTCCGTCTGTCTGTCCAAGTTAAATTGTAAACAAAGTACAGGTCGTATTTATTATCCGATTTGGATGGAATTTTGCTCAAGTGACTTATTTGGCCTAAAGACGAACCATGTTGAAGTTGGAAAAATCGGTTCAGATTTTGATATAGCTCCCATATATAGATTCGTCCGATTTATGGTAAATGGTACACCAAAGTCCCAATATATCATTCGATTTGCATGAAATTTGGTACAGAGTATTGAATTAGGTGCAGAATGATGTGTGCCAAGTTTCGAGAAAATCGGTTCAGATTCAGATATAGCTCCCATATATAGTTTCGTCCGACTTATGGTAAATGGGGCATCAAAGTCCCTATATATCATTCGATTTAAGTTTTCTGGATATCGGTTCAGATTTAGATATAGCTCCCATATATATTTTCGTCCGATTTAAGGTAAATGGTGCACCAAAGACCCTAAGTATCTTTCGATTTGCACGAAATTTGGCACAGCGTACTGAATTGAGCCTAGAATGATGTGTGTCAAGTCTCGAGAAAATCGGTTCTGATTTAGATATAGCTCCCATATATATTTTCGTCCGATTTCATGTAAATTGAGCGCCAAAGTCCCTATATATCTTTCGATTTGCACGAAATTTTGCATAAGGTACTGAATTAGATACAGAATGATGTGTTCTAAGTTTCGTTAAAATCGGTTCAGATCTTCATATAGGTCCCATATATATATATACTAGCAAAGTGCCCGCTACTTCGTATGCGAAAAGGGAATACAAAAACATATTTCATATGGAAATCGTGAATACTGTATAATTTGTTGTACTATAGTTCCGAATTCCACCTCTATTTCTACATCTAATATCATGTTTATTACCATTTAGTACTCTTCACATACATAAGCACTATTTTCCGAAATCCATTTTTTTTATTTTATTACACAGATTAAAACCAAAAAAAAATACATA
>NW_026886962.1:0-8166 GCF_032173495.1 Musca vetustissima
AAAATTTGCATCCATTTTTGGCATAGCGTATTGAATTAAGTCGACAACGATGTGTGCTAAATTTCGGGAAAATCGGTTCACATTTAGATATTAAATCATCAGATTTAGATATATCTCCCATATATATTTTCGTCCGATTTTAGGTAAATGGTGCACAAAAGTCTCTGCAAATCTTTCGATTTCAACGAATTTTGGCATAGCGTACTAATTAAGTCTAGAATGACGTGTGCTAAGTTTCGTTAAAATCGGATCAGATTTACAAAGACCTCCTATATATATTTTTGTCCGATTTTGAGTAAATATTGCACTAAAGACCCCTACCTAGACCGATTGACACAACGTACTGAAGTTAATATAAATTAATTTCTGGCAAGTTTCCTTAAGTTAATCTAGATATAGCATAGCTTCCATATATAATTTTGACTTATTCATGTTTATCGTATACCAAATAATCAATGGGTGTCTGATTGAGATTAAATTTTAAACAGTGCAGCATACCGAATAGCGTATGTCAAGTTTGCTTTAAATGAATTTACAAAATTTAGCATAGGTTGCAGAATGACATGTGTAGGGATTGATGTTAGTCGGTTTAGATATAGATAAAGATCACATATTTAAGTTCGTTCAATTTCATGTCACTGTTACTGCGAAAAGTCGACGTCTTTTAGGATACTTTACCAGTCCGACTTTACTACTTTCCTTACTGGTTTGAAATCGGTCAGATTTATATATAACTCCCATATGGGAAATTACAAAATTCTTTTAAAATTCCATTAAAAAAATTTGAAACATTTTTTTGCGAGTACATTCATAATTTTTGATACATAGGTTAAGAAAAATATGCTGATTCAAAATATGTTCGCGTTCATAAATTCGGATGCTGCGCACAAATGTTATCGCGGTTTTACATCTTGTATTTAAAATATAAATTAAATGAATTCCTTTGTTTGTTGTAATTCGCGAATTTCTTCACAAATGGTTAAACACATTTGTTTTCTTGGCATACTTGTCAAATCATATTGAATTACGGTTAAATTATCGCGAAAAACAAATAGAAGCATGAAGGTATCTGAAAATAAAATAAATTAATTTTTTCATTAAATCGAAATGTTTTTTTGAATTTTCGATTTTTTTAGTGTTAGTGTTTAGTGTTTTAGTTAAGGGAATACGGTTTTGCCTTAATCTTTTAAAATATGCAACGTTTTTTCATCAAATTCTTTTAGATGATTGTTTAATATCGGTATATTCATCTGATAACAGTTTCGACTGTAAAAATGACTAAATATATTGCAGTTACAATTCGCGTATTAGTTGAAATCAGTTGATGCGCATGCAGTTTTCATATAAGCGGAATCAATCTCTTCCAATAATTATGCATTTTTCGAGGTTTTTTAAGCGGCCAAAGTGCCGCTCAATTCACTTTGCTATGCAAAAACCCTTAAAATGGCTAAAAATGACGCAACGTGCATACGATTTTTATGCGCATCCGATTCCAGTAATCTCCTACGAAAATACACAAAAGGACACCTATTTAAAAGGATCGGTAAATAATCGCGGATATATCGATATATTTTTGACCTATTTTCACACAGATTCGTGAATATGATAACACAAGAATGATTGTATGTGAAATCAATTCGAAGAAAAACCCGATTATATACGCGAATTTGTCAAAATAAGTTTTTGGAGTTTTTCCCACATTCAAGGTACTTATATCCGCCGTTTTATTGAGCGTAATTATACCCTACACAACTATGTTGTCAGGGTATTATAGCTTTGTGCAGCCCCAAAAGTTTGTAACGCCGCGAAATATTGGTCCTAGACCCACCTTTAAGTATACCGATCGTCATATCTCGACTAGCTGAATCGATCTAGACATGTGTGTCCGTCCGTCCGTCTGTCCATTGTAATTTGTAAACACAATACAGGCCACAGTTATGGACCAATCGTCACGAAATTTTGCATGTAGGATGGGTTCTGGCCAATGAAGACCCCTATTGTTTTTGGGAAAGATCGGTTAATATTTAGGGGATGAAATGGACCAAATACAAAATTTTTGTTGGTTTTTCTGGTCGCTCCAGAGGCCGCAATAATGGCCCGAACATCGTGAAATTTAGCATGGAGACGGGGATCGGGCCAAAGAATAAGCATGCCTGTTTTGATAAAAATCGGTCAATATTTAGCGGGTCAAATGAACCCTGACTTTTGTGTGAAAAATGACAAAATTTGTATTCTATAGCGTATATATTTACTCCTAAAGGACATAGACCCAAGAAGTTGATAGTATATCCAAGAGGAGTGGTTCACCTTTAAACTGATACCAATTATATGGTCGTATGTACTCGGATGTGGGAGTTACATGTAAATATTTACAGGTGGTTACGTATTCATATATTATTTAGTAACATATTACCACAATAGAGGAGGGAAATATAGCGCTCATCGCTTTGAAATTTTCCTTGAGAATCCAGGTATGGTCAAGACAACAGAATATTGAGATATTCGGAAAATATGTATTTGTAAGGAAGATGTGCTGTTAATCTCTAATCGGTCAAGAGGGTGCAAAAATCACGAAATATTGATCAGGCTCGAAATAAACATACGCAAAAGTTAGAGTTCCGTGGTAGTTGTGTAGGGTATAATATGGTCGGCCCCGTCCGACTATACTGCTCCGCTCACTGGTTGAACATGGATGGGCTCATTAGATCCGGCACGTAAAAAACTAAAATCACGCGGGGTTCCACGGAATTTGAATGGAATTTCTTAATTTTAGACTCAAAAAATATGTTTTTTTATAAAAATTTACGCACCAAATGTTTGTCTTTGGAACCCAATTGCAAAGAAGCTACGGTGAGCAGTGATTATATCGAAAAATCATACATTAGAATCATATTGTCCATGGGGTATTCTGCAACTTAGTCACTGATCACATGTGCGTGCGTTGTTAAGTTTAGCCACAAATCAGGAACGAACACAAAAAAACTCGTTGGCTTCAACACATTTTCACCCATTTCTTTACATTACCACCATCACAGCTTCCATCCAACTTATTATTTATTACCAATATTTTAAGATTTTGACAAGAACACTTCAATTTATAGAAATGAATTTAAATTATATGCAATATGTTCATATTTCGCGAGTTACATTCTTGCAAACCTCAGTTTCAAGGAATTTAAAAGATTTTTGTAATTTCCCATATATAGTTTCGTCCGATTTTATGTGAATGATGCACCGAACTCCCACTATTTGTCCGATGGAGACAAAATTTTGCACTGAGTACTACATTAGGTTCTGATTTATGTATGCGAAGTTTTGTTGGAATCGGTTCAAATTTAGATATAGCTCTCATATATAGTTTCGTTGTTTCAGGTTTAGATGTGGCTTCCATATTTTCCTCCGATTTCACTTAATGTTGCACCAAATAACTAAAGTTTGTCCGATTAAGGCGAACTAGTGCACAACATACAAAATGAAACCTAGAATAACGTGTATTGGATTTTGTGTCGAGATACATTTGAGATAGCGCACTATGCTTCAGCATACGGTTGCTCAAATGCGACCATTTGTATATAGCTCCATACATATTTTGGTCGATTTCATACAACTAATTTACATTCAAATTTTCATAAATTTCAGAGTGGTATGTGTTGTTTTAATTTAGTTCAAATATATATGAACTTCATTTCGGTACATGTAGTGTACTTCGGTACCTCCCTAAGTTTCGGTATTTTGAACTTATTTCTTACATTATCTATCTGAAATAATTTTGGTAATGGGGATTTTGGAGGATGGCTGATATTTGACATTACGGCTTGCTGTTGGGCTTGAAAAAACATTCAAAATTTGTGTAAGGTACCTTATAACCGGCCCACCTCACCTCCGTTTTTTTCGTATTAGTTCTTGCTTATAAAACAATTTAATTGTAAATATTATATTTATATGTATCCAATAAAATTGTTCTTTTTGCTTATTTACATTCTTACATCTTCAAATATAGTACCTACTGAAGTCAACCAGCATCATATCGAACTGATAGTAAAATATTTGTATTTAAATATGTCAAGTATTGTTATGGAATTTAAAATTGAAAAATTCCAAAGCAATTGCCTTTATTTAATATTTTTTGTAAATTTCTGAAACGTTTTCTTCTACAAATTAAGGAATTTGTGGAAAATGTTTGCAGCAACTGTATGAGGTATACAAGTAAATTAAATTAATATATATAGAAAAAAATTATAAATTCAAATATTTTACAACCTATTAAATATAAATATTGTTCAATTAACTTTAAATGTTGATAGATATCACATAGGGGAAAAAATAGAGAAACATGTAGGGAGTGGTTTCGGAATATAAATATAATCGCATTATGGATTGACAAGGCCTTTTAACATTTCCAAAGTAATTCAAAGTCAAGTGGGAAATGTCATAGATAAAATATAAGGAATTTTATAGTTGAAACAAACATTATTAAATCAAATAAGATATAACCTTGAGTTGAAGGTCTCGTTTTCCTGGAATAAAACTGCATATTAACCTACACAGCTTTCAAAAGAAACCAATCACTAATTGCTTGCAAAAATGGCCATAAAACAATTTCATTTATAAATTAAATTACAAATTTTTTATTTGACAAATATTATATGATCTTAATGCATAATTGAAGATGACAACAACAACAACCACTTAAGAAACTACCAATACACATACCGACACACACACGTACACACAGCTGTGTTAATTTGTCAATAGAGCTCACACATAATACCTGATAAAATTTGTTATTTTTTTCAATTTTGTTGTTGTTTAACCATTGCAATTTTATTTCGTATATCCTTTTATTATCCTTTCCTTTTATGTACCGTGCAACATTCACACATTATTCATCAATTTATTAAAGTATTTGCATTACTTAAAAATAGGTTTACATTATGGAATATGGACATTAATGCAGCCGGACAAACAACTTATTGATAATGGAATAAGAAAACAATTCGATTGAATGAATATAAAAATATGTATAATGGCATTTGCGTATGCTATGTTGTTCTCGGTATACAGTATGTGAAAGTGTGTGTGTGTGTGTGTGTTTTGGTTGTTGTTTGTGTAAATATAGGCCACAAAAACGATTATGTGGCTTTTAAAACATTGCAATTACATGCATGGTGTTTAAACTGAAAGCCCTCTCACAGTATAAACTATCAACACGAATATTAAGTAGTATGTTCGTTATAGGCCAACAACAAATATGTAAACATACATAGGAATATATGTACAGAGAGCGAGAGAGGGTCATAATACAAATTACTAGATACGAGGTATAGCAAATTTTGAGTGACAATTTGTATGTACCACATTTCGAATAGTCTACAAAAATTAATATCATCGAGCATATGCTTTTTCGATAAAGCGTTCAGCCATGTAAAATATTTTTCACGAACTTTGATCCAAAAAAGAGTAAATAAATCTGACTAATAACTTTCGAAGTGACAACTCGATTCTATCCAAATTTTGCACATCGTAAGATTCCTTTGAAACCTATATAAAGTTGAAACCAGTAAGGAAAGTAGTAAAGTCGGACGTGGCCGACTATTTGATACCCTTCACCACTTTGGGTATATTCAACAGATGAATCCTAACAGACGTTGAAGGAGCATAAACACAAAAATGGATCCATAAACATGTCATTCTGCAACCTATACTAAACTTTAGTATATATATATATATACACAGTGAGTGTAATAAGTATTTGCCTCAACAAAATTTTGAAAAAAATCCAATATATACGCTTAAAGCCAGCAAACTAAAGATGTAAAATGAATTATGTATGATGGAGTATGTTTGTGGACATATTTAGATCGTATTTCTGCAAGAATCACAGCGTAAGACCTATTGGTCTCGAAGATATCGGCCGAAATATATAACTATCCAAAAATGTTTATCACAAAAAAGTATTTTGCTTTCTATTATTATTTTAGAAAAAATTGTTGCATAGAACACGTTTGGTCTTTTTATAGTTACCATTGCGGGTTACAACATACTATAAGTGATTTGGCAACGATTCCAATAACCCACGGCATTTTTTCGCGAGTATTTTCTCACATTTACGTTCAATACATTCTCCAGCAATGTTTCATTTAATATTTGGTAATTTCTCGTCCTAATCTCAAAATCAGAGTATTAAATATAATCGTCGCGGCTTCAAAACATCCCAAATATGTTAAGAATAAAAAAAGGAGGTTTTACAAAACTATTAAAAACTATTAAAACCAAAATCCGACAAACAAATTATTTAAAACTTCATGTATTGCTTTTTATTACTATTGCTTTAGAACTGTTCATATCGTTGATTCTGACCCTCTTATTGGTATTTCCATTGCATGTATTGGTTCCTAGATCAATATAATTGGACAATACAAATTTCGAAGCCAGAAAAATTTGGTTTCGCGAATTTTTTTAAATAATTTGTTTGTCGGATTTTGGTTTTAATAGTTTTTCGCTTCTGTCCTCGCGTTATATTTTGCAAAACCTCTATTTCTTTATTATGTTAAACATATTTGGGATGTTTTGAAGCCGCAATGACTATGTTTAATACTCTTATCTTAAGATTAGGACGAGAAAATGCGAAATATTAAGTGAAATACTGATCGATAATGTATTGAATGTAAATGTGAGAAAATACCCACGAAAAAATGCCGCGATGTATTGGAATCGTCGACAAATCGCTTATAGTATGTGGTTAACCGCAATTGTAACTATAAAAGGACCAAACGTGTTTTATGTAATATTTTATTTTATAAAATAATAATAAAAAGCAAAATACTTTTTTGTGATAAACTTTTTGGGTTGTTATAGATTTCGGGCGATTTCTTCGAGATCAATGGGTCTATCGCAATGATTCTTGCAGAAATACGATCTAAATATGTCCACAAACATATTCCATTACATAATATTGGGCTACAGTTATGAGGAAGTCATATAAATATATTGGGAAAATATAATTAAATCCCAAAGTCAAACTTATATGCGCATTTAAATTTATTAAAATTATTTTTTTCCACGAATTTGAATATTAATAAATTTGTATGAACAGAAACTTTAGAATGCAAAAATCGAACAAATATACTTATGTACACTCTACTTTATGGTTGAGGGTTTATATATCGAAAATTATATATATATCTAGGCAAGACAACGTTTGCCGGGCCCTCTAGTAATATATATAAATTAATTGCTGTTCGTTAGTCTCGCTAAAACTCGAGAACGGCTGAACGGATTTTTCTTATCTTAGTCTTGAAATGTTCGTGGAGCTTCAGGGAAGGTTTAAAAGGTGAGAAAAGATCGAATAAATGCCGGAAATCTCTAAAAAGCTGACTTTTATATTTCCCATACAAATGTTTTCTAAATAAAATGTAGATTCATACATTCAATTTGCTTTTTTTGTCAGAATTTTTTTAAGTTTGATAAATTTTAAGTTTTGTCACAAATTAAGTTTCTGAAAGGATTAAGTTTCGATTACCGATACGTGCGCGAGAACTTTCTTTACTTTTGTGATCCTTTGATATGCAAAATTCCTGGAATGATGCTTTTTATTCACAGGAATTCGTTATGCCTAATTATAGCCAACTCTATTAGAAAATTCGGTCAATGCCTTTATAATACTTTCTAATAAATGGGATATTATGCTATATAGATGCTATATCAAAACTCGGACCTAAGTAGATACTTTGTCTCAAAAATGTGTCTCCCCCCAATATCCCGGGGGATACTGTGAAATTATGGGGGATACCATTATATGTGTGCAACCCGCAAACTTGGACCAATATTGATAATTCTTTGTAAGGAGATTTTGGACTCACCAAATAAAACAACCAATTAGGTTAGGTTAGGTTAAAAAACGTGTCCAAATCCCCAAAGGATCGTATAATGTGGAGTGTCATTATATGGAGGCATTTCGGAAGCTTTGTTAGAAACATGTTCTAATCGATGATCATCCAAAATATAAAATTACAGCCAAATACCAAATATACTTGGGCCAATATTGATAATTTTAAGTAGAGAGATTTTCTGCTCAAGAATTATCCCTTATATTAAATTAAAAGCAACGCTGTTGAATGAATTATATTTGTGAATTATACATCAACAATAATGCTATGCAAGACA
>NW_026886963.1:0-8241 GCF_032173495.1 Musca vetustissima
CTCGCAAAACCTTCAAGTATGGAAAGAAAAGCCTACCACTAAGTTAACCATAAGTCGAAGCAGTGAACGTATTTTTATGATTTATCAAGATAAGTCGGAATACCAAAGGAAAAAAACACAACGGCGTAATGTAATAAACCATGTAGAAAAAGAAAAAAAACAAAAAAAAACGAATAAAAAACACAAATCTGGATTCTTTCTTTTTTGTTCAGCTGTACTTAAATTCCCTGCAACGTGCAACATCCGTGTAGTCCCTTTTTTCGTTGTTCGTTGATGTATTTATGGATGGGATATAATTGACTTAAAGTTAAAAGAATAAAGGGATAAGAAACCCCGAAAGGAAATCTTGAAAAGGGATAGCAGATAAACGTGACACCAAGGCTATTACAATCGCTTGATAAGACGAGAAGAAACGAAACGAACAAAAAAGGGAAAATGAAATAAAACATATATAAAGGAAATCTGCAGTGAGTGAGGAAGATGTAATTGTATGGACGCTACCTCAAGGGTAAATCATTATCGAAGAGCTAATTTCAATTAAAATTGGAAATGGGAATGGTTTTAGACAGAGACAATCGCTTGATCGAACTGAGGGGGATTATGCTGAAAATGGCAATTTATCTTTAAAGATACGTAAGTTGAAATGAAATGGTCAAGGTATAAGTAAATAGTTAACCAGTAAGGGATGTACAAAAGTCGGAAAAGCTTTTAGCCACTGTGGGTGGTAAATCAAAGTAAATCAACCCGTACAATTCCAGTTACAAGAAATCGAGCAAATTTGGACTGATTTAAAACACACTTGACATATGACATTAGGAATTTTACATCCAATTTTGCCTCTCATGGAATACCAGGACTTATATCTGATGAGGGCCTATAGAGGTCTTAGTATATAGACTCCTAGCTTGAAATTCTCATGATGGCCTTCTCGAAGTAAATTTTTTTTTTCTTTCGACGACCTACAAAAGCTTTTCTAACTACAGAAGAAATTATTCAATCTATATGTATAAATCTATCTATGTATAATGATTGGAAGATCTCCAGAAGTTAGCTTAGTAGATGATCACTTATATATTCCACTCTAGAGTGGTTTAGCTGTAAGAATATTATACTTATAAATAATTCCATTATTGCTTTGAGGTGGTCAAGAGACCCCCAGAGAGGCCTTAGGTACTTAAAACTCTAAATAATCTTCTAGACTTACCATAGTATTTTAAAATCTTCTTCAGGTTTATTAGAGTATATGTAGAGGCCTTCAGAGGTCATATGCATTATTATGGCCTTCGAAGAATATCACAATATAAGAGTTTTGGCATAGAATGTCTTTCAGAATTTTAGAAGTTATCAAATTTTAGGAAAATATACATGACAAAAGGAGCTCCTTGTCCACAGAAGGCGGGGGAACCCAGGCCGAAAGGACCCGTCTTGTTGGGATTTCTGCTAGGGAGACCGCTGCAAGGTTAGCTCCTTCCCAAAGCGCGCCAAAGCCACTAACGGTTTCCACAAGGAAATCCTTGATTTTCTTGTTTAGACAGTTAATGACTTTGGCACCCTTCCGCATGAAGGGTGCTACCAAACTGTCGGTCCCCTTGGTCCGTCCCCCAGACGATAGCCGACCGAAGGACCCCTTCAAATAGCAACCAATGACTCTCACTGCTTCTACCCTGAGGATCAGCTTTATCTACAATTGCCACAAGAAGGTCTTCTTCGGTGGCTACCTTAGTTGGTCTATCATACGGCTTACGCTGTCGTTGACCTTGGAGGTCGCCTTTCCAGAGGAGGTTGAAGCCTTCTCCGTACTTTGCGAAGATACGAAACAGCACGTTTGTAATGTTTCGCATCGGTCACTTCTCGGGCCTTCCCAACCTTCGAGCCACTGTCCGTTTCCGGGGGATCAACAGATTCCCCATCGTCGGACATCACCTCTGTTGCAGATTGCCTCCGAAGTTTTTGGCTGGTGCCGACACAGGACCTGTTGAGGACGGAGTGGAAGTCGGTCGGACAATAGGGTCCACACTTCTTTCGTTACTGTTATTACAATCCCCCTGTGTAGACTTGGCTGGGATCACCGTGGTATCCAGCTCATCATCAGTTAGGGTAAGATTTAATAGCAGTTCCTCCGGAAGTGTTTCCCCGCATTGCTCTTCCGGTACCAGTCTGTCTAACTGGTCGAAGAGTTCCTTGCTTTGTTCCTCTAGACTATCACGGATAGCGCGTAGAGTCCCATGTAGGTCGTCCCCTCCCAGAACTACAGTCCTCTCAGCCAAAGACTGATTTTCATCGGTCTTGACATTTTCGTTTGCCATAGGAATATCCGGTTAGGTAACATTTTGGTTTGGAATTGATGCACTTGTAGCAGGTACGGCTGTAGGTGCCAAAGCATCCACACCTAGAACAGCCGGATCACAATCGCTTGATCTCGACGACACGTGGCTTGTGACCTCACCAACGACTGCCGCCGGTACTGGGTTATTAACTCCCTGCACCGTAACTTTATTCTTTTTGCTTATTTTCCCATCGTAGTTAATTTATTTAAGGGCACTACCCCGATCCATTTTGGTCCACGGGGGATCCGAAGATCCCCAAGGTATCCATGAAGTGCAGAGAAAAGTTGATCTAGGAGGCCTAGGTCAGCTTTTCTCTGCACATCATGGAGACCCCCTTCCCATCCGTCACCCGGGAAGACGCGCCTAGTAGGAGATTGGCAACTCCCCTAGGATATACAGCTTTTACATGTTATTGTGGGCTCAATCTGGAACAATGTGCTAAATTTCGTCCCAAATAAGCTCATATCATTTTTGGGACGAAATTAAATATGGAAGTTATATCAAAATCTGAACCGATTTTTAGAAATTTCAAGAAGGTTCGTCCAATTCGGATCATAACTACTACCTGAACATAGTTTACAATTTTAGAACAATAGACGAACGTACATGAATAAATCGACTCAGAAAGTAATTATACAGTTAGTCGGATGTTTATTTGGTACATAATTTGCATGAAAGCGGACGAAAAAACTACGGAAGTTATATCCAAATCCAAAACGATTTGAACAAATTATATATTAAATCTAATACATCGCCTCAAATGCAATTACAAATCTTAGTCAATTTATTATATATATAATCTAGAAGGACCTCTTTAGTAAGTAGTAGTACTACCCCACTTAGTTTCCTTTGTTTCCCTGCTGCTCTGCCGTTGGTGATAATATAATAATATAAGTTAGACGAACCGATGTTGAAAGAAGGGTCATATATTTGTATGTCATATTACATATTGCGAGAACACGTCCTGGATTATCCAGATATGAATATTTTTTCCATTAGAACCACAGTTGCCGTTTCACACGGATGGAGGTTTATTTGGCTAACTCAATGAGTCTCCCTTCTTCGCTCCCGCCCCTTTCGAATACTTCTTCACCAGTAGTGTATTGTTCAGCAGGCCTAAGATTTCGATCGTCTGTTCCATAGGATCCGCTCCTTGCAGCAGGCGATTCTGCCCATGATCTCCTTTTTCAGTTTGCAAGACGCACTATTTTTGTCGGTCATTGCGTAATAAAGCTCTTCTGGCTCACTTCCATAAGATGGTAGCTCCTTATCAGTTCTTGCTATCATCTTCCCCTCTAACTTCTGGTTGACACAGCTTTATCTTTGTGACAGCCAACTGGAATAATTTTTTCTTCATCGCTGGTTTCCTCTACGTTCCAGAGGAAAGTTCAGGATTATGTTTTTAAGAATCTGTCAACTGTTCGCTATTGTTTTGCAGGTTCATCCTGAGAAGTTTACATCTATGTACCCCAGTTTCCACGTCTGTTCTTCTTTCTTGCTCCTCCGGCATTCTAAGGCAGTTTTGTTGATCAAACTTTACATTTTAGATCGAGTCGCCGAATGTTCCGAAAGGTTCAATTGATATTGCTATTGTATGGTAATTTTTGAACTCAGACCAATTTTGCTTTAGCCGTCACTTGATGCTGACACAATAAATCGGCTATATCTTCAAGAGTTCTTGAGATTTTCACCTGAAATTTTGTAGAGTCATTCTTGAATTAGTGTAGAATCGAATTAAATCAAAAACAATTTTGAGCCCGAGAATGGGGGGGTCCCCTTAAGTATACCGATCGTCATATCTCGACCAGCTGAATCGGCCAAGATATGTGTGCCCGTCCGTCTGTCCATTATAATTTGTAAACACGATACATGCCACAGTTACGGACCAATCTTCATGAAAATTTTAATGTACGGTTCAGCCCAAAGAAGACTACTATTGTTTTTGATCGGTAATGATCGGTTAATATTTATGGGATGGAATGCACTAAACATTTTAATATACTCTTCACCACACTGTGGTACAGGCTACTATGTCTTTGTGCATATGTTTGTAACATCAAAAGGAAACGAGATAGGCACATGGTTCCTTTTGAGAATATGCATAGAATCACTTTCTGAGTCGATTTATGCACGTCCGTCCGTACGTCGTCCGTCTGTAGATGTTAAATTGTAAACAAAGTACAGGTCGCATTTATGATTCGATTTGGCATAGAGTACTGAATTAAGCCTAGAATGATGCGTGTTTAGTTTCGAGAAAATTGGGTCAGATTTAGATATAGCTACCATATATATTTTCGTCCGATTTAATATAAATGGTTCATCAAAGTCCCTATATATCTTTCGATTTGCACGAAATTTGGTATAGCGCACTGAATTGAGTCTATAATTGCATATGTTAAGTTTCGCATGTATATTTTCGTCCGATTTTATGTAAATACTAGCAAAGTGCCCGCTACTTCTTATGCGGAAAGGGAGTACAAACCAGTGAGCGGAGCAGTATAGTCGGACGGGGCCGACCATACGATACCCTACAAAATACCACGGAACTCAAATTTTCTGCGGATGTTTATTCCGAGCCTGGGCAATATTTCGTGATATTTGCACCCTCTAGCCCGATTAGAGGTAAATAGCACAAAAAATTAAGTTTTCGGTCCACTTCATTCCAAAATTATTATCTGATCATCACCGAAAATTATAGGCGTTGTCCTTGACCATAACTGGAACCTCATGGAACATTTCAAAGCGATCAGCGGTATAGTTCCGCTCTCTAGAGTGATAATGGGTTACTAAATAATATACGAATACGGAGATACATGTAAATATTTAGATGTAACTGCCACATCCGAGGATTGGTGATACAACAATATAATTGGTATTAATTTAAAGGACTACCGCTCCTCTTGGATATAATATAAACTTCTCGGGTCTATGCCCTTCAGGGGTAAATATATACGCTATAAAATACAAATTTTGTCATTTTTCACACAAAAGTCAGGGTCCATTTGACCCAATATTGACCGATCTCTATAAAAACAGGCATGCTTATTCTTTGGCCCGATCCCCTTCTCCATGGAAAATTTCACGATGTTCGGGTCATTATTGCGGCCTCTGGAGCGACCAGAAAAACCGACAAAAATTTAGTATTTGGTCCATTTCATCCCCTAAATATTAACCGATCTTTTCCAAAAACAATAGGGGTCTTCATTGGCCAGAACCCAACTCACATGCAAAATTTCGTGAAGATTGGTCCATAACTGTGGCCTGTATCGTGTTTACAAATTATAATGGACAGACGGACGGACGGACACACATGTCTAGATGGACTCAGCTAGTCGAGATATTACGATCGGTATACTTTAAGGTGGGTCTAGGACCAATATTTCGCGGCGTTACAAACTTTTGGGGCTGCACAAGCTATAATACCCTGACAACATAGTTGTGTAGGGTATAAAAATATTTCATAAATACTGTAAATTTGTTGTACTATAGTTTGCGATTTAGTACTCTTCATACACATAAGCACTATTTTCCGAAATATCTCTTACTTCCATTAAACAGATTAAAAGCAGTAAGGATAGTATTAAAGTACCAATCCTGTACTCTCAATCCTGTACACTAACAGTAATTTTATTTTCAAATATAAGTTTTTTATCTCAATCTAAATAAACTTATTACCATTTAGTACATATAATCATGCATTTTCAAAACTACTTCCATATCTCAATCCTACACTCCACCATTAATTTTGATTCCAAATTTTGGGGTTCCCGCTCACACAAAACGAATTGTACCCTATTTAGTACCATTTAATGCTTCTCGTATCCAAGAGTACGAAATTCCAATACTACCTTAATTCTGTGATTTGCATTCTAAATGTATGTTTTCCATCTCTATCCATTCACTCTGATCTAAACTGTACCAAATTTAGTACCATTTAATACACGAAATGACAAATTTTCAAAACTACCGACATATTTCAATCCTGCACTCCAACAGTAATATTAATTTAATCAAAATTTCAGGATCTCAGATGTCTCTATAGCTCAATCTTCAACAGTAATCAGAATTCCAAATTTCAGGTTTTAAGCTCATCCGTTTAAGCAAAATTCAAATTGTACTATAATTAGTACGATTTAGTACTTTTCGTACCAATAAATGCGAATTTTCAAAACTACCTCAATTCTACACTGCAACTGTCATTTTAATTCCCAATTTCAAGACTCCAGCTCTATATGTGAACCGAAATCCAACTTGCACCAAATTTAGTACCATTAAGTACTTTTCGTACACAAAGGTACGATTTTTTAAAGCTACCTCAATCCTGTATTCCAACAGTAGTCCAAATTCCGATTCTCAGAATTCCATCTATATACACTCAACTAAATGCAAATAGGACCAAATTTAGTACCATTTAGTACTTTTAAAAAAACATAAGTACGAAAATCTTAAACCATTTCTATACATCAACACCACTTCCCAAACTGTATTCTATATAAAATTTCAAGATTTTAGCTATATATGTTCAATATATGTAGAATTAGAACTAAATTTAGTACTTTTAGTAACAACCCATTACCTTTACAAAGTCTAGATCGAGTCCGAATATGGGACCCATTGGTCCACTCCTTCTGGTACCTCCCCCCACAAATGGTCAACATTTTCAATATTTAGAAATCCAATATGAGGCGAATAGAATATCCGTTCTGAACCAAACTTTGCCCAACTTATTATCTTCACCAGTGCTATATCAAGTCTGAAGATCTTATATAATGTTAATAATAAAATCTGTGTGTAATTCCGAAGACCTCCGCAAACCATAGGCTGGGGAATATATCTGTCGGCAACACCGACTGGGACTTTTTTAATTGGTGTTAATAATTTTCAAGAAAGTGCATTTAACATTTGAAGTTAATATAAAATTGTGCCGTGTATCTTACTTCAATACAGTTCCAATGAAACCTTTACTGAAATAAAGATTATTCGTACTTGCTTTAACGTATAGCACTTTTCCCTGATTGCAACAAATAACACATAAACATACTCATACATAATAAATTGTAATATGTTTTGATTCAATACATTTTCTTTCTTGTTTTGCTAAAATATTTCTAACATCAGACTTTGTGAACAACAGAACAAAAAAAAAAAAAGAAACGTATAAATCTCAGTGTTGACATGAAAAATATGTCAATATACACAAACACAGTGAGGAAATAAGAGATTGCAGATAAAGAAACGATTATAGAATAAAAATGTCAATTGTAAGATTGTTATAAAAATTTCATAAAATAATAACTCATTTTAAATACTGCAACCATAACACCTCAAACCAGTAAAATGAACTTTTTCTTAAAAATCCAATTCACTTCTTCACCTGACATCCCTACCTCAAATACCAAAAAACAAAAGTTATATCAACGCAATCCAATTAAATGAAATTCAATAACAATCTTTGCAAATTGACAAATGTCCAGTGAAACAAAGTGTCCAAAATGTATTTCTCGAAAAAAAAACGAAATGTTTTGCATTGAGAGACATTTGTATGTGTTTGTATTTGATGGTGTTGTGTAACTAACAAAACAACAATGTAGCTAATTTCAAGGTCAGTGTCGAAAACAACGACGACAAACGATTATTTGAGAATTTAAGAACAATCAACATTTTCAATTGTTTATTGAACTAAATGATTGAATTAGAGCACTTGACCAGAAGTACACAAATGTCGCATATAATGAATATTGAATATCATTTAAAGATTGAAAGTAAATTACACAATGTATGTATATGATTTAAATTGATATGTCTGTAGGCAATTGGAGCGTATGAGGTATATACGTATTGGCTGTTGATCATACGCTACATGTTTGGCTTTCATCTAAAGTAAGTAAGATTTGAATGTATTATTATCCCACTT
>NW_026886964.1:0-81688 GCF_032173495.1 Musca vetustissima
ATAGATGTTTTCGTGTATAAAACTTTTCAATTCTTAACGCAGTATTATTAAAAAGTAGTTAATTACAATGTGCATTCTTATAAAAATAATTATAGATATAATATTTTTAGAGGATTCATAGAAAAAAAATGAAAAAAACTATAAAAAGTGCCTTCGGAATACATTCGGCATTTCGAAGTGGGGCACATTCGGCCATATACAGATAGTGCAAACGTGCTTGTATTGTCGAAGCACGCTAGAATATATAGCCTTAAAAGTCGAACTTTGAGTCGCATATTAAAACAAAATGGAACATTTAGAGGATCTGAATTTCAACCAGACTGATAGCGGTGATAATTATCAGGCTATGACCATTGTGGCGAAAGTGCCCCATCAAATGCTACTCCGGGTAGAGCACATTCGCGAATTTGACCTTTTTTACAAAACTGTAAAAATTTGTAACTATTACTAATTTATTATATGTTTTTGGTACTAGTTTTTATAATTAAGTATTAGAAGACAATAATCAGCCATAAAGTTTTTATATATGTTGAATAATAACTGAGATATAGAGCTCTAAACAAAAAGTGCCGAATGTGCCCAGTCTCCCCTACCAAATCTTCACAAAATACTTGTCAATATTGGTAAAAATAGAAAAATATTTTAGATTGTATGGACAAAAAGTCCATCACTACAAGAAAAATCTGTCTGATCAGCCGCTTAACCACCGGCGAAACGCTTCGCATAATGGTGGGAATGTAGTATCTCCCTAGCTTTCCTTTTCATTGCAACTTCGATCGTGTAGCTCATCTCGAAAGAGAAATAAATAAAAACATTTACATGAATGATATTTCGCCCTAAAAGGCATACAACTCAAGAATTATCAATATTGGTCCCTATATATCTTTTGATTTGCACGAAATTTGGCATAGCGTACTGAATTAAGTATAAAATGATGAAAATCGGTTCAGATTTAGATATATATCCAATATATATTTTCGTCCGATTTAAGGAAGTGGCGTACCGATTCCCTATATATCTTTCGATTTGGACGAAATTTGGCGTACTGAACTAAATCTAGAAGGATGTGTGTTAGTTTCGTGAAAATCCGTTCAGATTTAGATATAGCTCACATACATATATTTGGCCGATTTTGTGTAGATGGTGTACCAAAATCCCTATCTTTCCATTTGCACGAAATTTGGCATAGCGTACTGAATTAAGTCTAGAATGATGTGTGTTAAGTTTAATAAAAATCGGTTTAGATTTAGATATAGGTCCCATACATATTTTCGTCCGATTTAAGGTAAACGGTGTACCAAAGTCCCTATATATCTGTCGATTTGAACGAAATTTGGCACAGCGTACTGAATTGAATCAATAATGATGTGTGTCGTCCGATATAATGTAAATAGTTCACCAAAATCCCTATATATCTTTCGATTTGCACGAAATATGGCATAGCGTACTGAATTAAGTCTAGAATGATGTGTGCTATGTTTCGTGAATATCGGTTCAGATTTGGCTATAGCTCCCATATGTCTTTTCTTCCGATTCTATGTAAATTGTGCACTAAACTTCTAATATTTGTCCGATTGACACGAAATTTTGCACAACGAATCAAATTGAGACTAGATTAATTTTTGATCTGTGCGGCATACCTAAGTGCATTATCAAGTGTGCTATAAATCGATTTACATAAATTTGTCCCATTGTACGCAAACAACTCTAAATCTGCCCGAATAAAGTGAAATTTAGCATAGGTTGCAGAAAGGCATGTGTATGGATTGATGTTAGTCGATTCACTTATAGATAAAAATCAAATAGTTCATTCAATTTCATCTCAAAGTTCTTTCGAGGAACACTCACATGAAAATGTTAGGAAACATATGTAGAATATACCCAAAGTTGTGAAGGGTATCATATGGTCGGCCCAGTCCGACTTTACCAAGTCTGTATTTTGAGAATTTTGGACACGTTCTCACTACCAAAAAATATCAATATTGAAGTAAGTTTTATTATAGTCCCATATAATGGTAGCCCCAACAACTATCAATCATCTTTTTCTCACGCATTTTTCGCTATGTTCAAGGTCCTATCATAACATGAGTTTTCTCCTGGAAGGCCCATTAATTTTAGATATTTTGATTGCTATTCTCGTGGTGGAGGTATGAACCGATTTCAACGAAACTTGTCACAGGTTAGTTTATACTAATTTCAGTACGTTTTGTTCCTATCAGCCATATATTGGTTCCTTGGTGCATCAATTACTTAAAATCAATCTATAATATAAGGGAGATATATCTAAATCTCAACCGATTTTCACTAAACTTGGCACACATCATTGTGGATTAAATTCAAAACGCTATGCAACATAATAATATGGTACATTATTTAGATTAAATAGGACGAAAATATATATATCTAGATCTGAACCGATTTTCACGAAACTCAACACACATCATTCCAGCATTCATTCAGTACGTTATGCCAAATTTCGTGCAAATCGAAAGATATACAGGGACTTTGGTGCACCATTTACATGAAATCGGACGAAACTATATATGGGAGCTATATCTTAATCTGGACCGAAACTTGGCGGACATCATTCTAGACTCAATTCAGTACGTTATGCCAAATTTCGTGCAAATCGAAAGATATATAGGGACATTGGTGCACAATTTACATGAAATCGGACGAAACTAAATATATCTAAATCTGGACCGATTTTCTCGAAACTTGGCACATATCATTCTAGGCTCAATTCAGTACGTTATGCCAAATTTCGTGCAAATCGAAAGATATATAGGGACTTTGGTGCACCA
Source organism: Musca vetustissima (assembly GCF_032173495.1). NCBI lineage: Eukaryota > Metazoa > Arthropoda > Insecta > Diptera > Muscidae > Musca > Musca vetustissima. Next base: position 2,805 of record NW_026886964.1, read on the forward strand.
TTTACATGAAATCGGACGAAACTATATATGGGAGCTATATCTTAATCTGGACCGAAACTTGGCGGACATCATTCTAGGCTCAATTCAGTACGTTATGCCAAATTTCGTGCAAATCGAAAGATATATAGGGATTTTGGTGCACCATTTACAGGAAATCGGACGAAACTATATATGGGAGCTATATCTAAATCAGGACCGATTTTCATGAAATTTTGCAGACATCACTCTAGGCTCAATTCAGTACGTTATGCCAAATTTCGTGCAAATCGAAAGATATATAGGGATTTTGGTGCACCATTTACATTAAATCGAACGAAAGTATATATGGGAGCTATATCTAAAAATGAACCGATTTTTCCCAATTTCAATAGGTTTCGTCCTTGGGCCATACAAATGAACTGTGCCAAATTTCATTCAATTGGGATCATAAATGCGACCTGTACTTTGCTCACAAAAATACATGGACGGACGGACATGCATAAATCGACTTAAAAAGCGATTCTATGCATATTCTCAAAAGGAACCATGGGTCTATCTCGTTTCCTTTTGCCTGTTACAAACATATGCACAAAGACATAATACCCTGTACCACAGTGTGGTGAAGGGTATAAACGGGAACGTCAAGTTAAAGAATGAGATATGTCGGCCCGTATTTAGGCCTAGCCCCCATATAATGATACATACCCATTTTTTGTATTTTTGATATTAAGCGTGAAAGAGAGTATTGTGATGTAAAAATGTTAGTTTTGAAATTGAGCTATATCGGTCCTCAATTAGCCATAGCACCCCTTATAATGATAACTCCAAATCCTCGGTTATTCCTACGCGAGGTAATCAATATTGGTCCCGCTTTAGGTATAGCCTCCAGGGCCTTATTCATACAAATTTTTCTGCAATGACAATTTTCATATTGATCCAGCAGCTTCCACCCCACCCCGAAATAAAATCCTTTATACGTTGGGGATGGCCTCATATGACTTTGCCCTCTAAATTGCAGGTTTGTGTTAATCGGTCTAATTTCTTTTTGCGATTTTAGGAAAAATCTCCATAAAAAATTACGGAAATTTTAATTTGGTGTACATTATGATTTACAACAATCGCTTGGTGCAATTGTTGCTATAGGTATACTTTTGGGAATGTTCCCTATATTTTCATTTCATGTAACTAACAGTATAACTATGGTGGAGGGTATCCAAAATTCGGCTCGGCCAAACTTAACGCCTTTTTTAATTGTTTATACTGTGTCTTGAAAAATCAATTTCAAAAAACTCGTCAAAAAGTGTTACTTTTGTCGATTGGTGTTAGAAAAAATATATGGTTGAAGTCCTATGAAACGCGATTTTAAACATCGAGGGGTTATAAATCGTCGATAAGCCTGAATTAAATCTGGTCTTCCAAAAACTATTCAGGTTTATTACGTCTTGTCGAAAATGTATGTCAACTATGTCACAACAAACTGCAACTCATCTCTATTATTGATTGCAAAAAATTTTGAATTGACAGACAAGGGTATGGGCCGATATGTGAGCCCCATTACCAATGAATGGATTCCACGAATGTGCAGCAAGTTTTTGATGTGCTTCCAAATAAAATCCTATTGAATAGGCACTAATTTAGTTTACCATCACTTTTAACAAAGATATATTGATGCATATTTGTACAGGTACTTTCATGCTCGTTTCGTTTATGTTTATATCTTTGTTACGTTGGTATTTGTTAAATTGAAAAGACCAGATTTAATTGAAACAAGTTTTAATTTTGCTATCGTTTTATTTTTGCACAAGGTATTTTGTTACTGTGGTTTTATGTTTTTTTTTTTTTTTTTTTTTGCTGTAACTGGATAACGGTATAGTTTACCTACCATGATGCGCGACATTTAAAGATTCATGCTGTAGCATTAAGAGTGCTTTAAAGTGGAAATGGTACAGATCTTAATTTGACACGGCCCGTTGAACTGTATCGGCAATGAGGTTTGTGTCTTTAGTCTTTTGTTATGCAGCAATACTAAGGGCAGGTGTTGTTGATGTTGAAGATTCCCAACTGCGATAAATGTTACTTTCAAATTGTATTTTCATGGAATTTGTTAAAGTTATAAATTTTTTGTAAAAAATAACAAATATTCAGAAGATTCTATATTTACAAATTATTTAGCTGTAAAAAAATATATTATTTGAATTTATATTCCCCCCAAAACTCATATTCCACACCATAACCTTATTTGAGCACGATAGTTGTTTTGCTCTTAAATATCAATGCATCATGAAGACAACGAACAACAACAACCATCGTCGCAGCATTGTGACGAAGAAGAGGAAAATCAACAGCATGGAACTATACGACAGACAACCTTCTCAAGAAAACAAAAGTGGTGAATTGTTGAATACGTGTGTACCGGTAACCAATACTTTGACACCACGAACTCAAATGAATTTCTCACAAAAGTGCGCCAAAAATTAAGTTTATTTCAATACAGCATTGGTTTTAAGGTGACCAAATGTTGTTCGCAACCATCAAAAAATTAAAAAGTAGTAAAATTGAACTGAAAATACATCAATATCGCAACGATTGATCAAATGGTTCTGTGGAAATACTCTTACATTACTAAATACGACAATGACCATGAAAATACCTCATAATAATAAATAAAAAATGGAAAAAAGAAACTTTTTATGAATTCAACATTTCTACTATATCATTGTAAAATGGATATGCTCTGAGAATATTAAATACCGAACTACAGGTACTCAGTTTGAAAAACTGGGATAGGAACTTCATCGTACCGAAAATTAAGAGGGACTTATATATGGGAGCCATGTAAAAACACGGAAAAATGGGACTAAAACTTCAAAATACAGAAAGTAGGGCGAGATATATATGTGGGGGTTATGTCAAAACATCCGCAAATATGTTTTTCATCCTAGGAGGACCAGCCATGGTAAATTATTGATGGGTTAGGTTAAAGGAAGTACGGCCACCATTTGCAGCCTCATCACTCGGAGGTATTTGTCCAAAAGGAAAGGGATAGTTGAAGTTTCAAAAGTTTAAATTTTGGTTATTATAGCCATGTCAGGATTTTAAAAAATGTATGCATCTTTTTTGGGTTCTATTACGAAGAAGAAGGCTAGGGTATCAATTTCATACTTTTTAAACCTTCAATGTATTCTGCTAGAAAGCGATGGACATCTACAGAATATATGTTCAATTATTTGCAACTCTTCCCCATCCTCGCATAAACGTTAATGTTCCATTTGGATGTGGGCGATATAATCCTGCATTTACCTGTTATGATTTCTCTCTCTTTCTATGAGACAGAAGTTCTACGGCGTGAGAACATATATAGTCACCGGCCCTACACTATCAGCAGTAAGTGTTTTGACTAACATAACCGCTTTCATGATTTCTAGGATTTATCCCTAAAAAACGCTAAAGAGATATTTGAGTTTATATGAGTTATATATGGCAAATTCCTTGCAGTACACACCTGCACCAGTGCTTTCTTCCATCATCGACCCGTCTGTATATATCGACAGAACGGCCAGAGATAAGAAACCACTTGCCCATGATTCTCTGCTAGGAAAATCTACTCTAATGTCAACAAAGTCATTATGGAAGGTATCATAGTCACTGATGTGAGTGTTCCTCTCTAAAAAGTCACAATCTGTAATTGCGTTTAGCATACTAGCGTGGCCAAAGTACAGCGACTTTCTCGTGTCCATTTCCCGGAGTCTCAGATCACATTTTGCAGCCTGGACGCAGATTGCTGTACGCTACTCATTTGGCCAGCAGTGTGAGTTTGTTGTTCCCTCGCCACCATACAAGGCAACCGTAAGAATGAGGAGTACAACGGTTACTTACAACCAGTGTATGATCTCGAATTTAATTAGTCCCCAACTTTTACCTATGTTCCTCAACATTCCTTTTCCACGTTAGCCTGTGGTCAAGGACTGTACCTAGATATTTTGCTTCTAAGAAAAGGGTTATTGTGACTCCAACCAAAGATGGAAGATGGAAGTTTGGGATCTTTCACTTCATAGTTGGGTTTACACCAAAATCGTTGGACTGGGCCCAGTTGGACAGAATTAATAAGGCATACTGCATTATATCAGAAATAGTCGGCAGAAATTTCTCGCTTACTAACAAGACTACATCATCGGCATAGGCTACAACTTTTATCCTTAGATGATCCAATTTCTTCAATATCCCATTTATCACCAGAAGCCGTAGTAGAGGAGATAATACTTCTCCCTGTGGTGTTCCTCTATTGACAGATTTCCTTACGGAACTCTCTCCAATAAACGAATTGATAATTCTTGTTTCCAGCATTCTATCAATCCAATCCGGAGGTCTCCATATTCTTCTCGATGTGTCTGACCACCTCATGTAAGGCAGTATCCACAGATTTGCCTTTGATGTAGGCATGTTGGGCTTTGCTGAATTTCTAAAGTCTTGATTAGAAAGGAAGAAAGCCTAATCGGTCTAAAGTCCTTAGGCAGCGTATGACTCGACTTCCCATCTAGCGGGATAAAGACTTGGTATGTATGATAAAGACCGATAAGCTCTAAAAATCCCCTGCAGAGTGACCAATACTCGATCATCAGCATGCTGCAACTTAGATTCCCACCCCAGAAAAAAAACAGAAACCTTAAAGGAACCATCGGAGGACAAACTGCGATAAGTTCAAAGCTAAAGGTTTTTTGATCGCATAGATCTCAGAACGGTCGAGGATGTTGAGAAAGCTGTGAAATAGGTCACAGAAACTCTTCTGAGATGCTATAAGGCTTCTTGTCCTTAAACGTACCCTGGAAGAAAATCTCAGCCGGATTTCCCCCCAGGTTACGTTAAAGGACAAGAAAGCTCTCGCGTTACTACTATCAAGTCAGACTGTCGTCATATCACAATGGCTGAAAATAATTGTGAATAGTTTAAGGAATTAAAAACGAATAACAATTTTAATTTAAACTCCCTACTATGGCAGAGTTTATAAAAATGTCTAACTTTCCAGAAATTCACAAATGTGCACTTGAAAACCTAGGTGTCATTTTTTAGACTTTAGCTTTTAATAACTCACATCGAATTATAATATTACTAACGTTGCTGGTCACCTCTAACATTAAACCATCATCCCAGCTCACAACTACATCCAACAAATTGACGCTTATGGTTGCGCCAACGTCAACACTGACGTTGGGTATGGTGTGGTAGATTGGGTTCGGTAGCATCCGCGGCCATTGAGTTAGTGTGGTAATTGTAAGCCGTACACAATTTTTTTTTTTTTCGGTTGGCTCACTAGCAGGCGCAGTCATGCCACTATAAATAGCTTAAATAGGGCCTGTCGACGAACAGTATTTTTTCAAATTTTGCTTTCACTCCTCAGAAAACCGCAAGAGCGCCGAACGGATTAAAAAATAATAATAAAACTCAAAATTGAAGTGACATTTAAGTGCAAATTTGTAAATAAATAAATTAACTATTCAATAAAAATTGACAAATTTTTGTCACAAAAATAAGTTAACATTGTATTAAGTGAATAAACTGTTAAGAGGCTCAAATTAAAATGAAATTCTTTGTAAGTAATCAAATGTGTGTGTCAAATGGGCTCCTTGTATTATCCTGTTGAGTAAATGGAAAGAAATGGACGTATGTTTGATTAAAGATGATTTGTTTAATTAGTTTATTAAGCAATGTGGTATTTAGGTATTTCTTATATGATATACCTATAAAATTGGATTAAATTATCTTAGATGGTTCCTTGAAAAAATTAAATTTTATATTCGAGTCCTTTTGACAGTACAACAAAAATAGTTATGTTTTTTGTATAGTGCATTTAAAAACTAGCAGCTATAATTCCAAGAATTGTAAACATTTTTGTTATCCTTTTAAAATATCATTAATATTTAGTGCCAAAAAATAATTGTAGTTGTAGCGATTTTACATCATACAATTGTATTGTGACCATTAATTTTTTAATGGAATATGATTCAGTTTTATACAAACGCATTTAAAAGCTTTTCTTGGAGCGTATCAGGTATTGGCAATTCGTTAGATATTGTTTATGTAACGTTTGAATTCATCATTCTATTAAATTTTGATTTTTATATAGCTTTGTGTGACCCCATGAGTTTGTAACGCCGCGAATTAATGGTCCTAGACCTTTTATTATACCGATCGTTATATCTCGACTAGCTGAGTCGATCTAGACATGTGTGTCCGTCCGTCCGTCCATTATAATTTGTAAACACGACACAGTCCACAAATATGGACCAACCGCCATGAAATTTTTTATGTAGGACGGGTTCTGGCCAAAGAAAATCCCTATTGTTCTTGGTAATGATAGGTTAATATTAAGGGGACGAACTGGACCAAAAGCAGTAAAAAAGGTAAAAATTTTGACCCTAACATCACGAAATTTTACGAAAAGGAGTATGATCATAGAATACGGATGACGATGACGGATGATAAAGATCGGTCAATATTTAATGGGTAAAATGAAACCAGACTTTTGTGTGAAAAAAATGCAAAATGTGTATTTTGCGGGCGTATATATTTACTTCTGAAGATCATAGACCCGAGAAATCAATTGTATATCCAAGAGGTGTGGTTGACCTTTAAATTGATACCAATTATATTGTTATATGTAATCGGATATAGGAATTATACTAAGATAATTACAAATGTCTACGTATTTTGATTTGGTTAGTATAACATTACCACACTAGAATGCGAAAATGTTGCGCGGATCGCTATGCAATTATACATAAGATTCCGGTTATGTTCAGAAATGAGGAGATCCTAAAAAGAGGAGATCCTAACCTCTAATCAATTAAGAGGGTGCAAATGTCGCCTAAGCAAGGAATATAGATAAGCAGAACATTTGAGTTCGGTGGTAGTTGTGTAGGGTATCGTATGGTCGGCCCTGTCCGATTATACTGCTCCGCTCACTGGTTCCAATTTACATTCATTTCAAATTTGTATTTGTATACCTTTCAATAGTCTAAAGTTTGTTTTAACCAGTTAAACACTCAGTTATAGCTCGAATACCGCCCGAAGGATCGTATTGTGATCTGGCAGTCAAAAGAGACATCTGAATATTCCGTTGGCTCTGTCTGAACATTCTGATATCAGAGTTTCGCATGACCCTTATTTCCGCAATTCAGTCTTATTCAAACATTTTAATTGAGTATCTGATTGTTGCATGTACTATATTTAAGTGGGGCTTATTACGATCCACTCGGTCATGTCTTTAAGTCTTAAATCTGTGAAGGCCGCCCAAAATTTTAGTTCGATTTCTATTGGATGTATAAATAAAATATAGACCTTGGCAGCATATTTAGCATAGCGAGTGAGACTCGGGTCTTTCCGGATCGTTGAACATTCTGTCGTAGGAACTTGGTGTTGCGTAGTTTGTCGGGAACGGGTATGAAGTCTACCATGGCTACCTACTAGTCTTTCGGAATGTCTTTTGTATATTTATTCAAATGACTATGAGTTATTATTGGATAACAAATCTCACCACTAAAAATTATTAATATATGTCCATTTATTCGGGTAGCCCCCATATAAATGTACCAACCAATTTTCGCCATTTTGGGGTTCTTTAGCGCGTTTTCAACCAAATGCGCTGTAATTCGGTTATTTTTAGTCGCATATGGTACCAAATCTCCCTTCCAAAAATTTTTAATATTCGCCCCCTTTTTGTGGTAGTCCCCATATAAACCCCTTTTTATATTGAAATATTAAGCTGATTTGTACCGTGTATTGTAGGCATATTCCACCATAGTATAAGGGATAGTCGTTACTCGAAACAGTCAGTTTTTACACTACAAAGTATGGAATTCTAGGACAATTTATACATCTGTTGTAATCGTTCCGCCTTCTAAGGATATCATGATAAAAATCTCGAATATGACAACAATGAAGAACATCGACCAGCATTTATGCATCTTCCCCATATAATGATACCTCCTGAAGGAAAGAATTGCGATACAAAACTGAAATATTGGGTTCGATATTGACATATATCGGTCATTAATTAGGCATGGCCCTCATATAATGATAATCCCAGATATTCGCCAATTCCCAAACTATGTAATCAATATTGGTCCCCCTTTAGGCATAGCCTCATATAACTTTGCCATCTAAATTGCAGTAGTTTGAGGATTTTATACTCTACCATGCGTTAAAAGTCCACGTTTTGGGGTTTTTGAGATTTTAGGAAAAATCCCCATTACAAATTGCTGAAATTTTTATTTGGTGTATCGGTATAGGCCCACTTTTTAGTATTTTCTCTATATTTGCATTGCAATTATCTGTCAGTATATCTGTGGTGGGGAGGCATCCAATGCTCTTCACATGTTTTTTTTTCTCTTACTCTTTCTGTCTCATACCAAAATCAGTGAGGTGTCCTCCCCTCCTTTCCGATCTTTACCTTCCCATTCATGATGAATACTGCGTTGGACTCATTAAGACTGCGTTGGGCTCATTGTTTTTGTTCTTATTCACCAGCAGCGGCGTGTTTTGTAAACCAAAGAGAATTCCTTAGTGAATACGCTGTTGCCTTCTGTAGTTGAGTAATGTCCTACTTTCTCACAATCTTTAGTGTAATTGTCTCTCGTGAGGGACAATGATAGCAAATAGCTTCCTCAGGGCTTCAATGCATATTTATTCAAAATATTGCATCATAGATCGAGATGCACTCCATGCAGGATCTTGTTATTAACCCCATCCAATATTCTTTGTTTTTCGAACGCACTTTCGTCATTCAATGCGCATCATAGTTATCTGTACTAATTCCTGGCTATGAGGAAGTATTTCTAAACTTTGCATAGAACGCAAAGAAAAACATTATCACTCATTCATATATTAAGAAGGATTTACGGTATCGGATGTTTGTACATGATGATTGAAGTAGTCATCAATTCATTTATAATTTACATAGCGATTAAAAATGTGAAGGCTTTTTCAAATCTTTGACCTATAATGAAAAACGAGGCCCATTAAAACATTATGTATCGTGGATCTTGGTATTTCAATGGATCCAAAGTTAAACTTTAACAATCTATGGTAAATAAAACCTATGGTGTATCAAGTTTTATTAAACGGTGGGCCAAAGAATTCTCGGATCCTTATATAACAAAACAACTATACACGTCTCTTGTTAGACCTATATTAGAATATGGTTCTGTTGTATGGGATACTCAATATGCAATATATTCCGATAAAATCGAATCAGTGCAGAAACAATTATTACTCTTTGCACTGAGAGGTTTACATTGGAATAGTGATTTTGTGTTGCCTTCTTACACTAGCAGGTTAAAATTAATTCGGTTACCTACATTAAAAAGTAGACGTATTATGTTGAACACTATGATGGTACTAAAAATATTAAATGGCAATATACCCTCTGATTTCCTATTTTCATTTATTAGAATAAATGTTCCTTTTCGATCTAGTAGATATTATCAACTATTATATGTAGATTTTCATTGCACAAATTATTCTATGGGAGATCCACTTACTAAAATGTGTATTGATTTTAATTCTGTGTACTCTAATGTAGATTTTCGCAAGAATGTTGAACTTATAAAATCTAATATAATTGTATTTTTAAAGTAGTGCAACTTAATAATAAACTGACTTTTGGAGTAGATTCTGTAGCTGGTTTTCTATTCCCTTCTCATATTCCACCATGATGTGGATTATGGTGTGTACGCGATCCCTACGAGAGGGGAGGTCGCCCCCTCGGTCGGCAGGGGTGGAAAAGTGAGGCGTGGGAACGTTCGTAACAAAAACCAGTGAGCGGAGCAGTATAGTCGGACGGGGCCGACCATACGATACCCTACACAACTACCACGAACTCTAACTTTCTGAGGATGTTTATTCCGAGTCTGAGTAATATTTCGTGATATTTGCCCAGTCTTGTCCGATTAGAGGTTAACAACACCTCTTCCTTACTTTTTTCGAATATTCAGTACAGTCCTTCTAATTACTTGTCCACATTACCTTCACGGTGGGTTGTGTTGTGATTTTCGGATTATACTCTACTCGAAAACACACAAAAAATTATGTTCTCCGTACATTTCATCCCAAAATTTTAATCTGTTCATCAACGAAAATTATAGGCGTTGTTCTTGACCATAACTGGAACTTCATGAACAATTTCAAAGCCATCAGCGCGATATTTCTCCCTCTAATGTGGTAATGGGTTACTAAATAATATCTGAATACATAAGCACCTGTAAATATTTGACTGTAACTCCCACATCTGAGTAGATACATCAATATATTTGGTATCAATTTAAAGGCCAACCACTCCTCTTCAATCAACTCCTGGGGTCTACATCCTCCATGAGTAAATATATATGCCATAGAATACAAATTTTGTAATTTTTCACACAAAAGTCAGGGTCCATTTGACCCGCTAAATATTGACCGATCTTTATCAAAACATGCATGCTTATTCTCTGGCCCGATCCCCTTCTCCATGCAAAAATTCGCGGTGTTTGGGCCATAATTGCGGCCTCTGGAGCGACCAGAAAAACCGACAAAAATTTAGTATTTGGTCCATTTCATCCCCTAAATATTAACCGATCTTTTCCAAAAACAATAGGGGTCTTCATTGGCCAGAACCCATCCAACATGCAAAATTTCGTGAAGATTGGTCCATAACTGTGGCCTGTATCGTGTTTACAAATTATAATGGACAGACGGACGGAGGGACGGACGGACACACATGTCTAGATCGACTCAGCTAGTCGAGATATGACGATCGGTATACTTAAAGGTGGGTCTAGGACCAATATTTCGCGGCGTTACAAAAATTTGGGGCTGCACAAAGCTATAATACCCTGACAACATAGTTGTGTAGGGTATAAAAGTGAAACAATTAAAAACGTCGTTATGAGGTTTAAATACCTAGGATCGATTGGATCCTTATATTAAGGCTATGTTAAAATATAGATATATTTTTCTGCGAAAAATTGTATGGTTCTTCAAAAAGTAAAATGTTGCTAGGTCCTTTAAAATGTAAAAAAATGTCTACTCATGTACGTGGGTCAATGATGTTCTAATTGACAATATTATAAATGGACTTCGAAATATGATTTCAAAATTTTTAAATAATCCGCCATTTTCTATAATTTCCTTTTAATATATAATTATTTTTAAAATTTGCAGCTATCAACCTTATTGTGCCTGTGCTTAATTATCATTTCCTGCACGGCCATACCTCAACATCGCAATATCAACAATCATCAACCGCACCCTAACGCAAACAATATCCCCCTAGATGAGAAACCCGATCCACGTCGTGAAACCTCCACATGGATACCAATTCTAAAATATAACAAAGAACAAAGTGAAGATGGCAGCTATAAGACAGAATATGAAACCGGTAATAATATAATACACGAAGAAACGGGATTCCTTAAGGATTTCTCAGAAATTAACCCCAATGGTGTGCTGGTACAACATGGTCAATATTCCTATCAGTCACCCGAAGGTGAAACAATTAATGTTCAGTACACCGCCGATGAACGTGGATTCCGTGCCACCGGTGATCATATACCCACACCACCAGCCATTCCCGAGGAGATTCAAAAAGGTTTAGATCAAATTTATGCCGGCATTAAACAGCAACAGGAACGTTTGGAGCAGAGAGCCAAAAGTGATCCGGAATTTGCCAAGAAATTAGAAAATGTCCGTTTGGCCAATCAGAATGGTCAATATGTGGGTCCATTGGAGAATCCTTAAATGTCACCATTCAGCAGCATTGTTAATATCATTACATATAATACCATTCACCCCCTCAAATATTTATAACCTCTAGACTACCAACAATGATAATTTTTTTAACACATAACACAAACAACAACGCAAATTTGCAAATTAAACCCCATCCCCACCATCCATTCAATCAAACAAATGTTAAAAAATATCAAGACTGTGATTTGTTTTAAGTTCGGTGTTGTAAGTATGTGGCTCCAATTATTCCCAATGACTATTTGTTTTTCTTCTTCTTCATTTTTATCATCACTCTGTTGGCAATTGCCGTGGCTTGCGAATTGTTGTAAAAATATTTATTTCTGTTTCTTTGACATTTCCACACCACTCTCACTAACCAACAACAACAACAACATTTAACAAAAAAAAAACTATTTTATTTTATTTTATTTCAACGACAACAACAACAATAACAGTAATTAATGTACAAATAATTTGAAGTAAAAAAGAGAAATACTTAAATAAAATAAATAAAACAAAAACTAAAATCAAAATATTATTTTTTAATTTTTACGGAAACAGGAAATTAAACAAATACACGGTTTGTACAAAAAATATTTTAAGTATTGTGTTATCTGAATAATTCCGAATCACTCTATGTAGAGGAACGGATAAGACGTTCGACTTCGGAGGGTTTGTGAGAGACGAAATACATGTGGAGACGTGTGGTATTAACCGCAGTCCTACAAACTTGAACCGAAATCAACAGCAGCTTCGGCAATCCGCTCGTCCCTGTATTAGTTCTGGAGTATACGATCGATGAGATATAATTATTGTGCCAAAAGTAATAACGTTATCATATGTCAAGATTATTTTGTAACGATCACAAATCTGATCTTAATCTTCATATGATATATTATAACCTACACAACTATGTTTGTAACGCAGCGAAATATTGTTTCTAGACCCTCATTTTAGTACACAGATCGTTCGTCCGCCGTCTGTCCATTATAATTTGTAAACACTTAACAGGCACATTAATGGACCAATCGTCATTTGCAATCGAAATTTTGCATGTAGTATGGGTCATGGCCCAAGAAAACCCTTATTTTGGTAATGATCGATTAATATTTAGTAGATGAAATAGAACAAAACTTTATTTTTGTCTGTTTATCTGGTTGCTCTGAAGGCCACAACATTGCCATGACAATGATTAAATTGTGCACGGAAATATTACCCAGACTTGGAATACAGATCCACAGAAAGTTAGAGTTCAATGGTAGTTTTGCAGGATACCATATGGTCGACCCCAGTCTACTGTACTGCTCAGCTTACTGGTTTTTGAATAACTTAGATCAGGCCGATTCCAAAAATTTTATGCCGATTTAGCGATGTTCATCTATTTAAATCACGACCGAACTCGCCATATTCAAAATTTCTATATTTTGTAGAGTTCATCCAAATTGGCTGTATTTTTATATTTTGGACTAGCATTAAATAGAAAATCTCCCTTCCAAAAATTATCAATATTGGCCCACGTTTCACGACTGTATAACGGTACCTCTCAAATTTCGGTATTTTGGTAAGTGTGGTCACATGGGGACTAAGTATGAGGGCATATAGTTTATCCTCGAACCTGACGTTCTAGTTGTTATACACTTCTCTACACTGTGGTACAGGGTATTATGTCTTTGTTCATATATTTGTAACAGGTAATAGGAAACGAGATAGACCCATGGTTACTTTTGGGAATATGCATAGAATCACTTTCTGGGTGTATTTATGTATGTCCGTCCATGTATTTTTGTTAACAAAGTGCTGGTCGCATTTATAATCGGATTTGTATAATATTTGGCACAGCTCTTTTATTTGTACCATGTTACGAACCCGATTGAAATTTGAGAAAATTGGTCAAGATTTAGATATAGTTCCCATATATAGTTTCGTCCGATTTTATGTAAATAGAGCACCATACTACCAATATTTGTACGATTGAGACAAAATTTTACACAGAGTACTGAATTAGTCCTGATTGATGTATGCGAAATTTTGTTGTAATCTGTTCAGATTTATGTATAGCTAATATATACTTTAACCCCATATTATGGAAATGGTGGACTATAGATCCTGTTCTATTTGCACGATATTTTGTTGTTGAAATCGATTCGGATGTAGATATAGCTCACTCATATATTTTTGTCCGATTTTATGCAAATGGAGGAGCCTATGTTTGTTCGCTTTACATGAAATATTGCATATCGTATTGGATTGAAGACGTTTCAGGTTTAGATATATCTCCCATATATATTTTCATCCGATTTCATCAAAATGATGTACCAAATAACTCAAGATTTCGCTTAGGACGAATTTATGCACAACGTACCAAATAGAACCTAGAATAACGTGTATCGAGATATTTTGTGTCGAGATTAATTTTGTATTGTTGCTCAAATACGTCCATTTATATATAGATCTTTTACATATTTTGCTCGATGACATTCAATCTTTCTATATATAACCAGTGAGCGGATCAGTATAGTCGGACGGGGCCGACCATATGATACCCTACACAACTACCACGAAAAGCACACTTTCGGCGGTTCTATATTCTGAGCCTTGGCAATATTTCGTGATATTTGCAACCTTTTTACAGATTATAGATCAACAACTCCTATTTCTAAGTCTTGCATATTTTCCAAAATGTTTTTTTCTTGAAGAGAATTTTTACGCCATACAATAAAAAAAATTGGTCACTTTAGGTTTTGGTTGATTTGACCCTCGGAAAATTGACCGATCATCATCCAAACAGCCGCTCTAAGTATTTGGTCAAGTCCCCTTCACCTTGTAATTGTAAAATATATGATGTTCTGTATATAATATTTGTCTCTAAAGCGACTAGAAAGTCTGACAAAATTAAAATTTTCGGTTCATTGCACCCCCTGAATGAAATCTCAACTTCACCGAAAACTATAAGTGTCGTCCTTGACCATAATCGGAACTTCATGTAAAATTTCAAAGCGATCAGCGCGACATTTCCGTCCTCTAATGGAGTAATAGTAACAATATACACATAGTCACCTTTACTTAATTACGTATAACTCCCGCATACAGCCATATAATTGGTATCAATTTGAAGGTCAACAACTCATCAACATTTCGATTATATGTCCTTCAGGAGCAAGTATATACGTCCCACAATAGAAATTTTGTAATTTTTCACACAAAAGTCAGGATCCATTTGACCCGCTAAATATTGACCGATCTTTATCAAAACAGGCATGCTTATTCTTAGGCCCGATCCCCTTCTCCATGTAAAATTTCACGATGTTCGGACCATAACTGCGGACTCTGGAGCGACCAGAAAAACCGACAAAAATTTAGTATTTGGTCCATTTCATCCCCTAAATATTAACCGATCTTTATCAAAAACAATAGGGGTCTTCATTGGCCAGAACCCATCCTACATGCATAATTTCGTGAAGATTGGTCCATAACTGTGGCCTGTATCGTGTTTACAAATTATAATGGACAGACGGACGGACACACATGTCTAGATCGACTCAGCTAGTCGAGATATGACTATCGGTATACTTAAAGGTGGGTCTAGGACCACTATTTCGCGGCGTTACAAACTTTTGGGGGCTGCACAAAGCTATAATACCCTGACAACATAGTTGTGTAGGGTATAAAAATGAATTGCTGTTCGTTAGTCTTTCTAAAACTCGAGAACGGCTGAACGGATTTTTCTTATCGTAATCTTGAAATGTTTACAAGGTGAGAAAAAATCGAAAACCGCGAAAAATGTGCAAAAAAATATTATGAGGCATATTTGCATATCCACGAATTTAGTATCGAGCTATTTTGATTGCACCATGTCGTAGTTTTATTTTGAGACCTTTTTGTCAAAAATTGGTAGGCTATTATTCCTTTAAGCCTACATTTGTCAAAATTTTCAAAATATTTTTATACCCTACACAACTATGTTGTCAGGGTATTATAGCTTTGTGCAGCCCCAAATGTTTGTAACGCCGCGAAATATTGGTCCTAGACCCACCTTTAAGTATACCGATCGTCATATCTCGACTAGCTGAAATTTGTATTCTATGGCATATATATTTACTCCTGGAGGATGTAGACCCCAGGAGTTGATAGCATATCCAAGAGGAGTGGTTGGCCTTTAAATTGATACCAACTATAGTGATGTATCTACTCAGATGTGGGAGTTACAGTCAAATATTTACAGGTGCTTACGTATTCAGATATTATTTAGTAACCCATTACCACATTAGAGGGAGTAATATCGCGCTGATGGCTTTGAAATTTTTCATGAAGTTACAGTTATAGTCAAGAACAACGCCTACAATTTTCGGTGATGATCAGGATACACTTTTGGGATGAAATGGACGGAAAACATAATTTTTTGTGTGTTTTCGAGTAGAGTATAATCCGAAAATCACAACACAACCCACCGTGAAGGTAATGTGGACAAGTAATTAGAAGGACTGTACTGAATATTCGAAAAAAAGTAAGAAAGAGGTGTTGTTGACCTCTAATCGGACGAAATACTACTCAGACTCAGAATAAACATCCTCAGAAAGTTAGAGTTCGTGGTAGTTGTGTAGGGTATCGTATGGTCGGCCCCGTCCGACTATACTGCTCCGCTCACTGGTTTTTTTTTTTAATTGGAAAATAATTGAGAAGTATATCATTGAATGTACACGCGATCATTGTATGTACACGTTTTCCATTGAATGCACGTACATTTTGGGACATTTTGCAAGGATGGAAAATCAGTAGACATCCGAATCGAGTTCGTGGCCATTCAGGGCATTCGAATTCTAAGATCCATGCAATTAATTTGTTTGGAAATAATAATAAATTTTGATATGCTACGGGAAATATAAAATCAGGTTTTTATATTTCCATTTTCCAATATCTTTGAACTTATAAACATCCGATACCAAAAATGTGTATCACAGAGAAAACTAATATACGAGATATTTTCTTTGCAAAATCTATAATAATAATTTCTGGGATGATGTTTTTTATCCACAGGAGTCCGTTATACCTAATTATAGCCAACTCTATGAGAAAATTAGGTCAATGTCTTTATAATGCCGAAAATGTGGCGAGACCTGTATGTATTGCTATATCAAAACTTGGACCTAAATATATACGATTTTTACCAAAAATGTGTCTCACCCCTAATATCCCGGAATGCCATATAGCTACATTGGAATGAAGATTTATTAATTTTTGGTAGGAATATTTGACACCACATGAGAAATTATGGGGGATACCATTATATGGGTGCAACCCGGTAACTTGGACCAATATTGATAATTCTTTGTTAGGAGATTTTGTACTCACTGATCATCTAAAATATAAAATTACAGCCAATTTAATTGAAACACGTAACCAAAGCCCCCAAAATACAGAAGAGTGGATCAATATTGACAATTTTAAGTAGGATATCTTACTACCAAATACAAGAACCAATTACATCTGATTAGGTTGAAAAACTTGGCCAAATCTCCAAAAATTTGGAGTGCCATTATATGGATGTTTTTCGGAAGCTTGCGCAAATTTTTTTAGGAAAATATTCTACTCAATGATCATCCAAAATATAAAATTACAGCCACACACCGAATATTAAGGGATAACCCGGATACTTGGGCCAATATTGATAATTTTAAGTAGATAGATTTTCAGCTCAATAAGTATCCCCCAATATTAAATTAAAAGCAATTCTGTTGGAAACCCTGCCCAAGATCTTAAAAAAACGGAACCGTGATATGGGAGCAACCCTAATTGTGAACTAATATTGAATATTTTTATAGATGGTATTTACCGGGTAAGTACCCAAGGTGTGGGTAAATACCCATTTGCGGGTATTTATTTAGGTATTTACTATATTGAATCAGTAATACACCATCTTGCACCCTATTTTCGGGTTTCTGTTATCAAATCGATTTAGAATGGATAGCTTTACGATACTTTAAAGACGTGGGTATATACTTGGGCAAATACCCGAGTTTTTACCCAAAAATTGGGTATAAACTCATTAACTGCGGAACCACTTGACATAGGCGGCCAAAATTTTGCATACATGTTTCAGATTGATATGTGTATGGGTTGTTTTAATTTAGTTCAAATATCTATGTACTTCACACAGTTAATTTCGTCCGATTCCATTTCAATTGTCCCCAAAGATGCTATGTCTATTCTATCTACAGGATATTGTACATATGAGCATCTCTTGTATGTACCCAAAGTGGTGAAGGGTGTCATATAGTCGACACCGTGCGACTTTTGAACATTCCTTGCTGGTCTATCTCGATATACTCCGAAAGTAGAATGCTATGCTTTAGCGTGGATTGATATAGCCTATATTCAAACTTGCCTGCAGACAAAAGACACCTCTATGCAAAATGTTGGAGATCTATCTCTATTCGTTTAGAGATAGATCTCTTACAACAAACAGACGGACATGAATAGACTTTTACGCTGATTATAGGGTCGGAAATTATTATTTCGACGAGTTAAAAATAGAAAAACCAACTTAATATACTCTCCATACTATGGTCGATGGTATAAAAAAAAATGCTAAAATGTGTTATACTTTTTCTTCTAAATGATATGCAATTTTTATCGATCTACGGAGTTCATTTCTAAAATCGTCTACCCTTTCAAGTGTATCAAATTATGAAACATTCTTTGTATCTTCTTAAATGATATTGGCAACCCTGTCGTGAATATTCACTAATTTTGTGGTGCTCTGTGCTCGTTTAAAAAATATTTAATTTCTAACAATATATGCTGTGTTTTTGTTGTAACAGTGTTTAAAAGTGATGTGAAATAATTTTTGTGCATTTTTATCTAATTGGAATTGTGCAATTTAACATATTTTTGCTAATATTAATTAATCTTTTTAATTCTAATTGGCATTTTGGTTCCATTCCTAATTTGTTCCTTTGTTACATTAGCTTATATTGTTGTTGTAACATTTCTTTTATTTTTATTTTGTTTTGTTATTTTGACATCTCAAAACAGAGTTGCCAAATTTTGTGTTTCATAAGAAATTCAAGGGATAACAATTCCAGAAAAATCATAAATTATATTAAGAAAAATAAATAATAATAATAATTTTTAAAAATGGTTTGTCCTTACGAATTATGTAATATTTCTGTAGATGATGAGTTGTGTGCCACTTGCTGGTTTTGCCTTAATCAATGGCACGTTAAATGTGCTCGAATTAATGCAAATGTAGTGGACACAATTAGGGATAATGTTGGTGTCCGTTGGTGATGTGTTCATTGTCGAAAACTCTCAACCGATTTTTACAACTTTGCAAAAGACTTGCAGTCGGAGCTTGGTTCGATGAAAAAGGAATTTACATCGTTATCAAAACGTTTTGAGAATTTTTCCAATTTGTTCGAAAAGTACCAAGAGCTTGATGAATTTGTATCATCACCGTCTGTGTCTGGGCAGAAACGTAAAAGGTCTGCGAAAAAGGCTCCCAATAAAGCCCTGCCTAGTCGCAAAATCATTAAAGATGCAAATGAAGTGATTAATCCAAAATCTGTGGGTATAAGTAGTGCTAGTCTAGAAAAGACTTCAAAACCTACTCACGGAAATCGGGAATCATCAGTTCAATCATCTAATGCGTCTTCCGTAGCTGTCACTAACAATTCCCTCCAACCTGGTCAAAGACCATTATCTATGGCTCCCACCATGAAAATGGTATTTGTATCTAGGTTTGCACCAGATACCTCGGCTGAGGATATAAATTATTATATAAAACAAAAATCGATGGAAATTTCTTTCTATCGTAGTACAAGAAAGTGTGTTTCATCGACTAATTTCGTGAGAATTTTGGCCTGCTAATGCATTTGTAAAGGAATTTCTGGAAAGATCTGAAAATTTAGCTCATTTAGCAAAAAACTAAATATGTTTCTCAATGTTTGCTATCAGAATGTAAGAGGGTTAAACACAAAATTAACTCGATTATTCTCTGATAGCCTTGGTTTTAATTGTGATGTTATAGTATTTTCTGAAACTCGGTTAAAAGCATCCGTGTTAAATAGTGAAATTTTGTGTTCCAGATATCAAATATTTAGAGAAGATAGAGTTGTTAAAAAAGTTATGGCGTCCTTATTGCAGTTGATGCCAAATATTCCACTAATTTAATTGAATTAAACTCAAAACAGTTTATCGAATTTATTTGCATATCCATTGAATAAGAACATTTTAAATTACATACATTCCTCCCTCATCGCCACTTGATATTTATAATCAGCATCTTAGCAGTAAATTCAATCACTAACAAAATGAATGACTCTGACAAAATATTAGTTCTCGGCGATTTTAATCTGGCGTCCGTAAAGTTGCTTTCATTGCCAGATTCTGAGGCTCTAACACCCTTGACATCTGTAAACCTATGTACCTTTGAAATTGTAAATCGATTTAGCGACATAAATCTTTATCAAATAAATAGCGTATCAAATTGTTATGATCGAATTCTAGATCCAGCATTTGTGAATTATACACAATATTTTGAAATAATTAGAATACCTCCAGTATGTACTCCCGAAGATAACTACCATCCTACATTATCCATTATCCATGATGCATAATAATTTAGCTACCAAAAATTCTTCTATGTCATTTAAATCTGTTCCTAATTATAATAAAACTGACTTCCGAAAGCTAAACGCACTTATCTCAACCGTAGCTCATTATTTATTTGTAAGGGTCATAGTGATCTAGTATATTAATTTTATGATATCCTAAATAAATTTATTCTAGAATGTGTTCCCATTGTTAGAGTTAGAAACTCGGAACGATATCCATGGGTCACATCTGGACTTCCAAGTATTAAAAATTATAAAAATAAACTTTTTAAAAAATATAAAAAATTTAAAATATGCTATCGCAAGGTCTAAATATACCGCAGAGTCCAGAACTTTACAATCTTTATTTAAACAAGATTAAACATAATTTCAAACTCAATCCTAAATCTTTTTATGACTTTGTTAATATAAAAAGAAAAGCTACGTCAAAGCCCACCATTTTGAAACTCAATAATCAGACATTTGAGAAAAACTCTGAAATTTCAGAGTGCTTTTGCTACAACATATTCATATTCACCCTGTCCAAATAAAGACACATATACGCCCATGTGACATGTTCCGAGAGTTTTTGAATTCCCATACATTTTTAAATTCCCATGATGTGCAAACTGGTGTGCTCAATTTCGAGCGAAAGTGCGGCTGTGTTCAATATGTTACGAAATGTGTTCAATAAAAAAACATATGTTTCAATGGAATTTGCAATTTGTTTAACAACAAAATTAAGAAAAAAATATGCCTGGTGGCCCTTGTTTCTACCAGAAAAAGTCTAATGATACTGGAACGTGTTAAAATAAGCATTTATGGCTATTTTGAGAGAAGTTGGTCCTTTCATACACAAGGGTACCATTCCCGAAAGCCTGCGGTTAGCAGCTATGAGTGCAGCTAGGCAGCATTAACAAAAGTGGAAATGGTATGCAAAATAGTTGGCTTCTAGGGGACAGTGGTTACGCTTTAGAAACATTTTTGATGACGCCCATAAACAAGTGGAGCATGGATCTTGTCAACATCGATATAATAAAGAAACATTATTAAAAGGACTATTGGAAATCTTAAAAGTAGATTTTTTTATAGATTCTATTGTTATTTTGATCATATGGTGGTTGAGTTGCCAGATTGATCTCAAAAATGTTACGCGCTGTTTTTGATAAAAGGAGCCCTTTTTTATTTTCTTTAATTTTACTATAAAAACTAATGTAAATACTGTATTTTTTAAATAAATATTGTAAAAACACATTAAATATTACTTCAGCGTTCTTTTTCAACGTGTACGTGCTCAGAAAAACACGTACGAGCTCATTTCGTTTTCAATCCGCAATGCTATATGTGCTCGAATTATATTCACAATATTTTTTTGGGAATTCGGAATGGAGTACACCAAATTTGGGAAAATGTTTCACATTCGAGCAAACTCGAAATGCAGCACATGGGCGATAGTTATAAATTATCGACGATAGATCAAACATCGATGCCTTTTTTACAATATGTTACAATATGTTTCTAAAAATCTACGTAATTTAAGATCAATTAAAAGTCCAGGTCCGGATGGCATTCCTAGCATAATTCTAAAGTACTGTTCAGATACATTAGTTATCCCTTTAACGCTGTTGTTTAATTATTCCCTGAAATATAGTCATTTTCCTATCTTCTGGAAAAAATCCTATATAGATCCTTTACACAAATCTGGTAGCTTAACTAATGTCTCGAATTATAAAGTAATTGCTAAATTAAGTGCAATTCCAAAATTATTCGAAAAACTGATTACTGATGTAATTTCTTATAAAGTTCAGCCAATCTTAAGTCCATATCAACATGGTTTTCGTAGTGGCCTCTCAACCATTACCAATCTTATTCAATTTTCCTAAACCGTCATAAAAGGTTTTATTCAGCATAATCAAACCGATACAATTTACACTGACTTCAGTAAAGCTTTTGACAGGGTTAACCATGAACTTTTAATATATAAATTAAATCAAATTGTTTTCAGTATAAATTTAGTTAAATAGATATCATCTTATTTAGGAAATAGATCACACGTAGTTTTGTTTGATGATTGTCTCTCCAAATCCATTAATGTTCCTTCCGGTGTTCCCCAATGAAGTCATTTAGGTCCACTCGTCTTTCTTCTATTTATAAATGATTTACCAAATGCAATAATCCATTCCAAATTGCTAATGTATGCTGACGATGTTTTGTTGTTGTTTATCACCCATAACTCCATGAAGCAAGCTGATTTACTTCAAAATGATTTAAATAGCCTTTTTCAATGGTGCATATTAAACTGTATGGATTTAAACCTAAACAAAGGTAAGCATATGTTTTTTTCCAGATCTTCTACTTTGACAAGGCAATACAATATTAATGGTACTGCTTTATCAACTGTAGATTCATTTGTTGATTTTAATGGATCCAAAATTAAATTTTAATAATCATGTCATTTCTATGGTAAACAAAGCCCACGGTGATCCCTACATTACAAAACAACTTTTTACATCTATTGTGCGACCGATATTAGAATATGGCTCTGTTCCAATAAAATATTCATTCACGATTTTTACACCAACTGAAACAATCTATAAAATACAGTACTATTTTAACATACGGTACCCTTTTACTATTGCATTTAGTGAATTTTAGTGTTTATCGTACCCTTATACAAATACTAATCTAACTCATACCTCTAGCGACTGTATTTTTCTGATGCAGATTATCAGAAAAATACATCATCGTCGAATATTGAAATCGAAAATTAGGGGATTCCCATAAAATAGAGTAGGAAACGTAATGTACCTGGGACACCTGAATATAGAGTTATATTTTTAGACAAAATATTATTGTAAGTACGTGATCATGACCTGAGTATTGATGGACAATTCATAAAATCAAGTTTATATATCAACAACTGTGCCGAAAACATTACTTGCAATCAGTTTATGACATTTGTTTGGGAATCTGTTATTAGGAGTTTGGTGCATCATTTACCTAAAATCGGAGGAAAATACATATGGAGCAATATCTAAATCCGAACAGATTTCAGTAGGTCCTGCAAAATGTTGTGTCAATAGGCGAAAGAAATATAGAGGCTTTGGTACTCCATGAAATCAGACGAAAATATATATGGGAGCTATATCTAAATCAGATTTTTATGAAATATAGAACGCATTGTAAGCTCAATTCAGTACGCAATGCCAAATTTCGTGCAAATCGAAAGATATTTAGGGACTTTGGTGCACCATTTATATAAAATCAGAAGAAAATATATATGGGAGCTATATCTAAATCTGAACCGATTTTACACAAAACTCAGCACACAACATTGGAGGCTCAATTCAATATGCTATGCAAAATTTCGTGCAATCGAAAGAATTATAGGGACTTTGGTGCACCATTAACATAAAATCGAGCGAAAATATATATGGGAGCTATCTCTAATCTGAACCGATTTTTTCGAAACTTAGCACGCATCATTCTAGACTCAGTTCAGTAAATAATGCTAAATTTCGTGCAAATCGAAAAAACGGGACATTGGTGCACCATTTATATAAAATCGGAAGAAAATATATTTGGGACCTATATCTAAATCACGAAACTTAACACACGTCATTCTAGGCTCAATTCAATGCGCTATACCAAATTAAAAGTGATGAAATTAAATCGAACGAAAATGTATTTGGGAGCTTTATTTAAATCTGAACCGATTTTCACGAAAAAATCTGCTATCACACACAGTGTGGTGAAGGGTATAAAAAGGGTATCAGGCATATGCAAAGGAATAATAAAGCTATATCTACACATAAGTAGGAATACCCTAAAATCAGTGAGTCATTGAAGATAATTGTTAGGGGACTGTTAAAAAAACACACACACACCCTAGTTCATTTATCACATTTTAGTAAGAATTTTAAACCCCCACGTATAATCTTTCGGTCAACTGGTTACAAAATATTATATTATATCCTGCTATGAAAACTATAATTTTCCAAAAAATTTGGAATGTATTTCACTTAGCTAGAATTGTCTTCAAAATCTTAGGTAATCACAAAATTCCTTTACAATTTTCATTTGACACCAAATGTCATATCTTTGTATTTTTTATTGCAGCATACATTTGCATGAAAATGTTTGCGTTTTGTTTTTGTTTTTTAACCTGAGTTTTAAATATACAATGAAAATGGATTATCCAAAATAAATAAATAAATACAATTTTATACTGATGTGGATGGGTAATAACTGCTATTCTTCGAATTTAATAATAAATAATCTTAAAAATAATACTAAAATACAATAACAAAATAAATTCAATTGACTTTGTAGACTTTTGCACGAATTCACCGCCGAATGTGTACCGAAATATTCCTCATAATTTTGTACACTAGCTCTGACCACGGGATTTATGTTGTTGCTTTTGTACGGACGATTTGTACTGGTACCGCTGCTACTCCGCGTAGCACTGGTGCCAGGTCTGGCAATATACATTTCTTTGCCCAGATTGATGCCACTGGGCATGGGGAAACAAAATACCCGCTCAATATTGACCACCTCATTGGAATTCATCATATTGAATTCGCGAACAGTTATGGGTACACAAATTGCCGGTTCCTCCAGAGAATTCTCAGCGGCATATGGTGAACCCAATTTCGTTATATTCCCCGGTAATTTAGGCCACAACGATGGTGGAATATTTAAGGCACTCAACGTTAAGGGCAATTCTGCAGAATGTGTCTCTGTATTTGGTTCCTCCGATTGACCAGATGATTCATTTTCATTGACATGGGAGGGCCGTTCTGTTGACATGGGTGTATCCATAAAATCCGTAGGCCAATTCATACGTATTACACTAATATCTTCATCTTCCTGTAAATGAGGTTCTGACTTCGCCACGAGTGTTTGCTTCGTTTCCACCTCAATATCGTCATAGTCTTCAGATGTGTTAACGCCATCTTCATTATCACCACCAACTCCACCTTCATCATTGGCTTGACGATGATTATGATGATGATGCTGTTTACTGTAATGCTCATCTGCTGTCACCTCAATGGAATGCCGTGAGCTTTGTTTATGATTGTACTTTATTTCTATGGTGTCATTAATCTGTCTAACCACCTCCACTGGTGGGACATTTCCGTTGACTTTTTTATCGATTGGGATTGTCACACTTTGTTCTGCGTTCTCCGAGGAAAATTGATGGTTCGATGGGTACGACATTGTGTGACCTGTTGCCGTTGTGGTTGTTGGTGTTGTTGCCATTGTTGTAGTTGGCGATGTTGTAGCTGTCGCCGTTGTTGAGCTTGACAAATTGGTACGTATTTTTTGACGACCTTGTTTTTTAACAATTTTATTCGGAGTTCTTGGCTTTTGTTCAGCATTTTCTATGGATTCTTTGGATGATTTCTGTCCCAAAAAAGATGATGTGGCTGATTTTTCAAATGAATCATTCTCAAATTTGTTGGGTTTTGATTGTTTGTTGTCAATGAAACCACCTGGAATAAACACAAAAGACAATTATTTTAATTTATTTAATTTTTAAGCACAATTTTTAACATAAATAAATTTGAGATAAATAATATTGCCTTTTTTTAAACTGATAAATTGTTTAGGGTATGTCTACAGCGCCCCCTTTAGTCAGGGCTTCGATGTCTACCAAAAAGTAGGCCATAAGCCATAATATATATTGAACATGAGAAACACCTGCTAACAGATTTGTACGTGCACTATGAAATCAGATGAATTTGCTTAACTATAACTAAACCGACTTCAATCAAACCTAGGGCTGACGCCAAAGTGCAAGCGAAAAGCCTTGCTATGATATGCCGCTATATATCTCTGTGTGTTTATTATGGTGCATTACATTATGGTACAGCGCGCTTTGCCTTGAGCTTAACATTAAGCTATGTCGAAAATTTTCATTTTTAGCACAAATTTTTGTCACTTCGGGACTTTTATGTATCATACAGACAATTTTCGATTTAAGTGAGCTTTAACTTACAACATCGCGGAATTTCAAATTACAATCACTACAATGAGAAAATGCGACTAAAGCCTTCAAAATACTGAAAATATGGCGCTATCATTATATAGTACTACGTCAAAACAGGGACCTATATTGATCTACATTTTAAATACAGACAACAACGGTGGGAAAAATGGCTTAAGTCATTAACATGACGAAAATTGGTCGATAATGTTATTTGGGAGGATTACCAAAACGTAAACCGATTTGGTTGAAAAACATGCAAAATACCGCAATTTGGGATGTAGGGTTATATGGGGTTTACCCTAAAAAGTAAAGCAATATTGATTTTTTGTAGGGAAATTTTCTACCCAATCTTATTTTTTGGCATAAAGTCCATTCAGATAGGTGCGCCATTAAAATAAAATCGGACGAAAATATATGTTGGAGTTATATCTAAATCTGAACCGATTTCATTAAATCTTCACAGACGTCAAACTGATCTTAATTCAGTACGTTGTACAAAATTTTGTCTCAATCGGGCATACCTTGAAAGATTTATGCACCATTTACCTAAAATCGGCTATATCTATATCTGATCCGATTTCAATGAAACTTAACACACTCTATTCTAGACTCAATTACATTTTCTTCAATTTCAATAGTGTTCATCCTTGGGTCAAATAAGTGAATTGTGCCAAATTTCATCCAAATCCAAAAATATCAAGTGAAAAAAGCGTTAAGTTCGGCCGGGCCGAAATTTGGATACCCTCCCCCATACGTATACTGACTGATACTTCCAATGAAATTATAGGGAACATACCAAAAAGTGGACCTATACCGATAATTCTACAAACCGATTCATGTATACCATTCTGTACACCAAATACAAATTTCAGAAATTTGTAATGGGGATTTTCCCTAAAATCTGAAAACCCCAAAATTTTGACTGATACTGATAAGGCATGGTAGATTGCAATGTTATGCATAGTGTAGGAATTAGCGAATATTTAGGGTTATTATTATATGAGGGCATGCCTAATTAGTGACCGATATATGTCAATCTCGAACCCAATATTTTAGATTTGCATCTCAATTCTCTCCGTCAGGAGGTATCATCATATGAGGGAGATGCGTAAATGCATCATTATCGTCAGATTCGAGGTTTTTATCATGATATCCTTAGAAGGCGGATTGATTACAACAGGCGGCTAAATCGTCATAGAATACCGTACTTTGTAAGGTAAAAACTGACTATTTCGAGTAACGACTATCCTCCATATTATCGCAGAATATGTTTATATGGGAGCAACCTCAACACACGAAACAAATCAGCTATTTTAATATAAAATTAATATAAAAAGGGGGTTACATGGGCACTATCCCTAAAAGGGGCGAATATTAAAAAAATTGGGGAGGGAGATTTGTTATCATATATGACTACATGACTACCAAATTACAGAGAATTTGGTTGAAAACGCGCTCAAGAACCCCGAAATATCGAAAATTAGGGATACATCTATACTGGGGCTACCAGAAAAAGTGTACCTATATTTATAATTTTTTTTTTCGGGCCACCCGAAAAAATTTACCTATATTTATAATTTTCTAAGGAGTGATTTGCTACCCAATAAGAACTCAAAGTACTAAATTACAGCCTATTCGGGCGAAAAATGCGGTCAAAATCCACCAAAAAATGAAAATTGGGGCGTACCGTTTTATGGGGACTACAGGAAAAAGTGGACCTATATTATAAGTTATAAGTGACTGACTGATCATCAACGCCCAAACGAAACGGCTAAAGCTAGAGACTTGAAATTCGGCATGTAGGTCGGGTTTGGTGCGTAGGCGTGTGATAAGGCGGGGTTTTTGGAAATTCGTACTAAAAGGTACTAAAAACTGAATTGCGAAGGAATGGTTAGACATGAAAGTCTGAAATTTGGTACGTAGCTTTGTCTATGACGAGCGAACTTTAATGTAAAAAAAGTTGGAATTTAGTACTTAGATGTTCTAAACATTATATTTGAATGGAATAGGTAGATGTACAAATCTGAAACTTGCATGTAGCTTAAAATAATACAAATATAATCATTTGCAAAAATATTTTTTTCGAAATAAGTACTAAAAAGTACTAAAACTATATAACACCAGAACGGTTGGAAGTGGAACTCTGAAATTTAGTATGCAGCTTTGCCATTAATAAGCAAATCAGAATGTGCGAATAAATTTTGGTAATTAGTACTAAAGGTACTAACATGTACTAAATATTATATTTGAATGGGATCAGTAGGGTTAGATATCTGATATTTAGTATGTAGCTTAAGATCAAATAGAATACTATGCATAACATTTTTTTGGAAATTAGTACTAAAGTGGGTATAAACAGTACTAAGTAATAAAATAAAATGTAACTGGTATAAATAGGAATCAGAAATTACATACTAAATTTCTATTGCAAATAGAACGATATGCATAATTCTTTTGAAATTAGTACTAAATACTGTAGTATAATGTAACGGGATGATATAGAAAGCGCGGTACATACATATAACTATTACAAATACTATGCTATACAGTAATATATTTTTGAAATTTGTACTAAAATGATACAAAATATTAAATTATAATAGAAAAGTAAAGATTGAAATCTGAAATTATTTGTAGCATAACCATTACAAATAAAGCGATACGCATATATATATATATATATATACAGTGACGAGCAGAAATGAGTACATGCTTGTACATTGGACACGTTTTACGTCATAAAAATAAAAATATAAAAGCAAATTCCAAAATTTTTGTTGTATTTTATAAGGTATTTCGTACCTAACAAATCAACCTAAAGTTAAAGATTTTACCTCTTTAATTTGTAAGAAAAAAACAGAAAAAAGTAAATCAACTCCAATGTACTCACTTTTGCACTTTTGAACAAATTTGCAGAATTTGAATATTTTTATTAATTATACCATAGTTTTATATTTTTAATGTATCATTTATGCAATTTGACATATTTTCAACCAATTTTAGAGCAATTTCAGTGGAATTATTCTTCCAATCACCTCAGATCCACTACCAAAGTTCGTCTAAATTATTAGGGGCTGATTGGTACTGTCCCACCTCCCTCTTTGCGATTGGCCTCAAATTATCGTTCGGATTGATGTCGAAACTTTGTGCTGACCACTGTATTAATTCAAAATTTTGCTCACGAAGATATTCTCTCACGAATTTTGACGTATATCTTTGATCACCGTCCTGCACATAATAACATCTTCCACAGAATAGGCGTACTTAGGTACCTAAACTGACTGATATGACTCTACAATGATCTAAATGGACTTCTTTCATTATTATATTGTCAATTTTTTAACATCGGTCCAGGACCCACAAGTTAAAGCCTACGCATACCATGGCAATTCCTCAACCGTGCTTCACATTGGACCTTTGAATTAGTTTTCATCACCAATAATGCTTATCGTCGGATTGAAAACGGTTGAATTTGGATTCGTCGGACCCAATCACACGTTTCCAGTCGACCACAGTTCAACTTTTGGTCTAGTTGAAAAGTCTTTACCCTTATTTTGCAGTTTTTTCCTATAATACAGGTTTTTAGTCTTTTTTTAATGCTGCTATATACAATGTCGGGAAGGGCTCTTCAGGCCGATCAATGACTAACAGGTTTGACGAGTATTTACGAAGCATATTTTGGTGTTAAAACTTATCAAATTACATTTCCCTTATCATTAGACGTGGGTCCACACATCTTACAAGCGGTGTACGACCTCTAATTTGAGGTTTGGGACCAATAATTGACACAATTTAAGTCCCTTTGCAATTTCCAGGGTAGAACAGATTTTTCAGATTTTTCCGAATGTACTCTTCAGTGGTTATTATATATATTTCTTCTATAATTATTATTGTTAGTTATTTATTTGATTTTTGTGAAAGTTTTTAGTAAACGGGACTTAAATGATGTAAAACTTATACATTTTCTTAAAAAAACTAACGAAAACCAAAAAAAGATTTAAAAAAACTTGATTTCACATTTCTTTTCTGCACTTTATTAAAAAAAATGCAGACGTGCAAAAGTGAGTACATTGGGGTTGATTTCGTTTTCTTTATTTTTCCTTAGTTATTTTTAAGAGTTAGATTTTTAAATTTATGTTTTGTTAAGTACAAAATACCCAATAAAATGCAACCAACATTTTTGAATTAGCTTTTTAGTGTTTTTTTAGCGTAAAAAGTTCCAAAATGAAATAGCGTTTCTGCTCGCCACTGTATATATATATATATATATTTTTTTTTTTTTTTTTTTTTTTTTGAAAATTGTACTAAATATTGTACCACAGTCAATGGTAAAAAATATAAATGTAAATTTAGAGTACAAAAATGTCCAACTCTTAGTACAAATAAGAGGCTTGGTTTATTGGAAATTTGAATTAAATATCACCAAAAATACAAAATATTGCACTTTATGGGAAAAAGTATAATTCTGAAATTCAGTATGTAGTTCTGTAAGTTATAAACAATAGAATACGAATGGAATACAAGTACTAAATATTGTGTACGGTAGCACGGACAAAGAACCTGTTATTAAATACTTATCTGGAACTATGACAATAAACCTTTATACATAAATATTTTGCAGAAATGAGTTCTAAAATGTACTAAAAAGTACAAAACATTGTATATGGCAGTACGAGCGGATATAGAATTTGGGTGCAAGGCTTTTTCTATGAAAAACAATGCTTTTCGCAATTTTGTTTGACATTTGTAGTTAAAGTACTAAATATTATATACAACAAAACTGTACCTCTACAGTCCTGAAATTTTGTATGTAGGTATATTTCGCTATAACAAATTAAAAAAGGTAATTTTTATTTTCCAAATATTTTACTAAAAATTACTGACAGTTATAGGAAATATAGTTTTAATCCCACATGGACCTATACTAAAGCCGATGATTATGTGACATTTGGTTAAAACTTCCAATGTAGTGAAACATGAACGAGACTTCTTATACAAATACGTAAATTTAGGCTAACAAGCCGCTGAGCACCACAAGTACTAAAGTGTTGGCACTTTTAAAGGCAAATGTTTCAAAAAATTTCTAAAATAATAGTACTGATATATATTTCAAATGATGTTTAAAGTTTAAAGAAACGTATTATGGTACTATTTACATTGATCCATCGGGAGGATCGAGAAAATAGTACACTTTCAGAAAATATAAAAATAAGTAAGTTGTACTGAGATTTTCTTAAAAAAATTAAGGTATCAAACCTATAATTAAAATGTTCCTATTTTATATTTAATCCAAAAGTATATTGTGTAGCTAAATTAATGTTTATATATTTTAACAATAAAAAGATTCGCTAACAACGTAGCGGGCCTATGCTAGTAGCATATATACACCTCAAATTTATGCACCTCAAAATTATGAACGTGTAGTTTGTGTATATCTTAAGTACGGTTACAGATACCGACTTCAAACTATTCTGAGTAACGTGAGTGTAAATACGCATCACCCGCACAACATGTCCGCGGATAAGAGAAAAATCACACTTCATTGCATTTTAATCTGTACGTAGAAAATAGAAAACATATTGTTTGTGGACTCAAAAACCAATACAAATTTTACTAAAATGTTTATAGTAAGTCAAGCGATCCCATGGATGTAACATAGGTTAGATAAAACTGAGATTAATAGCAGCATAAGTATTCATACATCTGAAAGAATTTACATATGTAGAACATTTTCTATGGGTATATTTTAATTTAGCGGCTTGAAAATATGGTTGAGTAACATGGATACAAATACTCATCATCCGATGAGGATATATTTTCGAACGATGAGGATATAATACATATGTACATACATATACGAAAATCTTTTAAATTCCTTGAAACTGAAGTTTGCATGGTTATAACTCGCGAAATATGAACATATTGCATATAATTTAAATTCATTTCTATAAAATGAAGTGTTCTTGTCAAAATCTTAAAATATTGGTAATAAATAATAAGTTTGGTGGAAGCTGTGATGGTGGTAATGTAAAAAAATGGGTGAAAATGTGTTGAAGTCAACGTGTTTTTTGTGTTCGTTCCTGATTTGTGGCTATACTACACAACGCACACACATGTGATCAGTGACTAAGTTGCAGAATACCCCATGGACAACATGGTTCTAATGTATGATTTTTCGATATAATCACTGCATCCACCCGAAATGGATGCTGACATTTTGAAGCCGGATTTTCTGTGTTTTTTGATTTTTTCTTATAATTAGGATGCGCATCCAGATAACGGACTAAACTAATTATATGATGTAGAACTCGTGATTTTGCTTCGTTTAGTGTATATCTTAGAATGTGCTCACCGTAGCTTCTTTGCAATTGGGCTCCAAAGACGAAAATTTGGTGCTTAATTTTTTATAAAAAAAACCTATTTTTTGAGTCTAAAATTAAGAAACTCCATTCAAATTCCGTGGAAACCCGCGTGATTTTAGTTTTTTTACGTGCCGGATCTTATGAGCCCATCCATGTTCAATTCCAATTTGACAAATTCGCGTATATAATCGCGTTTTTCTTCGAATTTATTTCACATACATTCATAGGTCAAAAATACATCGATGCGCCAATTAAATGCCTTTTTTATCCAAAATTGATTGTGGTGGCATATCCGCGTTTCTAAACCAATTCTTTTAAAATAGATGTACTTTTGTGTATTTTCACTAGAGATTACTGAAATCTGATGCGCATAAAAATCGTATGCACTTTGCGCCATTTTTAGCCATTTTTAAGATTTTTGAATAGTAAAGTGCATCGAGCGGCACACTTTAGCCGCTAAATGAAACATCGAAAAATTCATAATTATTGGAAGAGATTGATTCGGTTTATACGAAAACAGCATACTTTTCAATATTGACCATTTTTATGTATTGTAAGTGCAATATATTTAGTCAGTTTTATTGTCGAAATTCTTGTCAGATGAATCTACCGATATTTAACAATCATCTAAAAGAATTTGAAGAAGAAAGCGACGAATATTTTAGAAGATTAAGGCAAAACCGTATTCCCTTAACCATACTAAAAAATCGAAAAGTAAAAAAAAATGTTTCTTAAATAAAAAATTAATTTATTTTCAGATGTGTTCATGTTTTTATTCGTTTTTCGCGACTATTAAACCATATTTCAATGTGATTTGAGAAGTATACAAATAAAACAAATGTGTTTATCCGTTTGTGAAGAAATTCGCGATGTACAACAAATACGAATTCATTTAATATATATTTGAAATACAAGGTTAAAAACCGCTATAACTTTTGTGCGCAGAATCCGAATTTGTGAACGCGAACAGATTTTGAATCAGCATATTTTTCTTAACCTATGTACCAAAAATCATAAATGTACTCGCAAAAAATTGTTTCAAAGTATGGAAGTTTCTTTAATCGTACGTACCATGCTAAGTACATTATTGCTTATAACTTTGGTTTGGATTGGCCGATGATTACCGAAATTTCAGTGAATGTAAATTAAGGAACTTTAAAACATGCTTAGTCGACTTAGCATACTATGGTTCGGTGGCGTCGATATGTATACTGAAATAAAAATTGTGTAAAATTGCACAAAAAACTAAATTGTAATTTGATAACTTCAGCAGGGGCAGCGAAGCGCCACGGGCCCCGCTAGTGGTGTATATTTTTTTGTTCCCTTCACCACACTGCGGTACAGGGTATTATGTCTTTGTGCATATGTTTGTAACAGCCAAAAGGAAACGAGATAAACACATGGTTCCTTTTAAGAATATGCATAGAATCACTTTTTAAGTCGATTTATGCATGTGCGTCCGTCCGTCCATGTTAAATTGTAAACAAAGTGCAGGTCGCATTTATGATCCGAATTGGATGAAATTTGGCATATGCCACTTATTTGGCCCAAGGACGAACCCTATTGAAATTGGGAAAAATCGGTTCAGATTTAGATTTGCACAAAATTTTACATAGCGTAATGAATTAGGTCTAGAGTGTTGTGTGTTAAGTTTCCTGAATATCGGTCCAGATTTAGATATAGCTACCATATATATTTTCGTCCGATTTAATGTAAATGGTGCACCAAAGTAAGTTTCGGGAAAATCGGTTCAGATTTAGATATAGCTCCTAAATATTTTAAGTAAATTGTGCACTAAAGACCAAAGTTTGTCCTATTGCCACACAATTTTGTACAATGAACTGTAGTTAATATAAGTAAATCTCTGGTAAGTCTCATTGAAATCGGTTCAGATTTTGATATAGCTTCTACATACATATTTTCGTCTGATTTTACACAAAATTGACACAAAAATTTTGCAAAACGTACTGAAGTTAGTATAACCTAGAAGTTGGATATAAATGGTTCACCAAGGCACAGTGGGAAAAAAATACCGATCTAGCGCGCAGAAAATAAAAAATGAAGTTGAAGGAAACTTTAAAACATTAATGCAGTTTTAAAGTAGAGTGTTGAGAGTACTTAAGTCCGTATAAAATAATCCGAATTAATAAGCTAGAACGGAATAACGGTACATTTAAAATAGAAATTTTTTCCAATGTTAAAATGGTATTTTTTAGCTGTAAAATTGCGATGGTCGTGTGTATAGTTATATAACCCATAAGTTATTTTAATTTAGGTGTTTCGGGCTAAATATATGTAAGGTCCGTTTTTTTAAATTCCTTCAATTAAAATAGGGGTTTAGTATGGAGTGCAGTCGAGTTCAGCGTTGATTTTTGTTCTATTTTTCTTGTGTGTCTGTCTAGAACATCATACTAAATTTTTTCCTGCGACTCTCCGATTTATGGCAATTTTTTGAAAAATTGCCAATTTGGTGTAGGAAGCTTTTTTAAGGTTTTGTTCAAATAAAATTAAAAATTTGTGAATTTTTTTGATACAATTCATCAAATATGACTTGGAATAGATCACAGCATAGCAGATAAGAAAAAAACAAGTTCAAAATGTCCATCCTAAGGTTCCAGAGTACTGGGTGTGAGTATGAAAATGGGGGTATTTAAGTAAGCTGCTCCAAACGTTGATTTTAAACTCATGCACTGAATATACAATTATTCCAAATGTCTTTCTAAATAAAAGTTTAAATTACAACAAAATCGGTTGTAAGAGTCTTCTAAAATACTGCAGGTAAAGGGTCCACTTTATGAACCCTGGAAAAATATCATTGGTGTAACATTCATATATACACGGTTTTACCTACATTTATGGTTTTCGCTATAAGCAAATTACAACAAAATTTCGTCATTAACACCAAACATCAACTTATACGAATACGGCCTGTCTACCTTACATGCAAGGATTCGATGTTTATAATGTATATTACACATTTCATACCGACTGGTCTTGAGAAAGTGAAAAATTAATAGCTCCGATCGGCCACTTTTCGAAGAAAGGAAGGCACATATCATTAATGATTTGAAGGAAGAAATGCACATTATTATTGACACACCTAAGTCAGTATGCGGAACAACAAACGATGGCAATACTGCTAGGCGTTTTTTTAGCCATCCTGGCTTGGCATCGTCGATAACTGATGTTGATGAAAAATTAATTAAAAATGTTAGTATCATCCTTTCAACCATGGCCTGTGGATATGTTATTAACGCGTAGCCATTTAAAAAACTTACTGAGGAAACATTTATTCTTTTTGTGGAATTATATCCTAGGTTCTATATGCCTTCAAACATACACAAAATATTAGCGCATGGAGCTGATATAATTAAATGAGCAGCTTTGCCCATAAGAATGTTGTATGAAGAAGCCATGGAATCCAGAAATAAGGACTTTCGGAACTACAGAGAACTGTACACCAGAAAAATTAGTCGTGAGGAAACAATGAGGGATCTTTTCAATATGTTGCTATTTTCTTCTGATCCAAAAATATCAAGTTTGTCTCGTAGTACATCTCTTAACCATCGATATAGCGAGCCACTATCTGAAGAAGTCCTTAAACTACTGGAGGATCCAATGCTACCAACTAATTCAGACTCGGATTCTGAATGTGATTAGTATTTAATATGTAACGCCTAAATTTTTTAAAATATATATAGTTTAATGTTTTTGATATGTAATATTAACAATAATAAAGATCTATATAATAACAATTGTGTTTGCCATTAACCCACTTTTTACCCTCCAAATGTTTCGGAATTTTTAAAAGAAGCTCCCATTTTAGGAGCACAATTAGTTACAACAAAAAATGTTGTTTATTATAAAATGTTTCAAATGCTTCAAAATAGTAATTTTCATCTAAAAATGTAAGTTTTTTTCTAAAAAAAAAATCGGCGCTTAATGGGTTAAAAAAAAATTGCCA
Source organism: Musca vetustissima (assembly GCF_032173495.1). Lineage (NCBI taxonomy): Eukaryota > Metazoa > Arthropoda > Insecta > Diptera > Muscidae > Musca > Musca vetustissima. Next base: position 39,456 of record NW_026886964.1, read on the forward strand.
AATTTTTTCATAAAATAATTAAAATTGTCCATCTAAATCTATTCTTATCCAAAATATCGATAAACATACAGTAAAACATCTACTTTTATTTTCTGCGCGCTAGATCTGCATTTTTTCCCACTGTGCAAGGTGGGTCCAAACGGCACAAAATTTTGCACTACTGATAACGTGTGACAAGTTTAGTTGAAATCGGTTTAGATTTAGATATAGCTCCTATATATAGTTTCGTCAGATTTTAAGTAAAAGGTGCACCAAAGACCCAAAGTTAGGCCGTTTGCTACAAAATTTTACACAATGCACTGAATTTAGTGTAATTTATCGGTTCAGATTTAGATATAGCCAAATAGTTTCATCCGATTTTAAGTAAATAGTTCACCAAAGACCCAAAGGTAGGCCGATTGACACAACATTTTGCACAACGTACTGAAATTAATATAACCTAGCGTGTGGAAAGTTTTGAAAGTTCGGTTCAGATTTGGATAGAGCACCTATATAAATTTTCTCCCGATTTTAAGTACATGATGCACCAAGAACTCAAAATGTGCCGATGTCCACAAAACATACTGAAATTAATATAACATAACCTATGACAAGTCTTGATGAAATCGGTTTTGATTTCGATATATATATATATATATATTTGCTTTAAATTGATTTACATAATTTTGTCCCATTGTAAGAAGTAACCCTGACCCTGTAAGAAGCTATCTGACCAAATTATATAGTATAGGTTGCACAATGACATGTTTTTGGATCCATTTTCATGTTAATGGTTCTTCAAAAACTCGACGTCTGTTAGGATAAATCTGTTGAATATACCCAAAGTGGTGAAAGGTTTCATATAGTCGGCCCCGCCCGACTTTACTACTTTCCTTACTGGTTTCCTCTTCAGGATGTTTTAACCCTTGTCACAATACGTACACTCTAACCTATTGCATTCTAATAATCATAAATGTATATAACTAGTTGGAGTATGATTTCGAAAGCTCTAGAAATGTATTTCACACACACACACATACAAATATCAAACAAACACTCCACTCACCATGTTGTCTATTGATGGTTTTATTGGAAACTTTTCCACCAACTGCCAATGCCGCAGCTGCATTCTCGAAGATGCCGATAATATTGTCATTGCGATTTCCATTGTTGGTCAGCATTGTTTTTGTCACAGTTGTTGCATTTAATGCCGCAACCGGTTGTAAAGGCGGATCTGGCTTCCATGTGCCATAAACGATTGATTCGAATACAGGACCATTTTCATTGCTTGTTAGAATGTATTTTGAAATTCGATCCTCCAAAACTGGACCGGAATAGGTCGGAGGGCTAGTAGTTGTGCTGCTCATGGTCATCCTTGTGGTGGGTGCAGTGGGCGTGGTTGAACTTGTTGGAAAGCTTGGAATCACTGGAGGTTTACTATTTGCTGAAATTGGTATCCATCCAGGTGTGATAAAGGGTCCAATGGGCTTACGTGTTGGCAGAGTTACTTTGGCTGTAGTTGGCACCACAAAAGGATACAACATTGGTTGCAGTGGTGGATTCTGTGAATCAAATCCGGGTGGTAGCAGAAGTGTTGATGGTTTAACGGATGTAGATGTTCCACCAGGCTTTCCCGTTGAAGGTACATGAGAAAACGGCAGTGGAACCTTTATGCCGACCACACTTACAATGCAAGTGCAAACACATGTGGCCCATATTAAATATTTTATGCACATTTTCAAATGTTTCTTGTTCTTTTATGATGTCTGGAGAGATAAACGGCACGCTTGGTAATCATTAAAAATGATGATGTTTATGATTTTGTTGGTTTGCGGTTTATTTTCAATTTTCTTCACTTGTGTCTGTCGTTCTTTTTTGTATAGTTTGGTTTTGCACAACAATTGGCTATCAGTTTTGCTCCACTTTCTGACCGTAACACATTAAAAAAATAATAATATAACTCTGTTAATTTTGCTTTACCACTTTTTTTCTATTAGCAGTTCATAGCATTATTTTGTTTTCGATTCTTTCAAGAAGTTTCAACTACATTCGAGTGCGATCTTTGGAGTTATTGTGTTTATGATTCACATTTCACGTTTACACCATTTCAAATTGAATTCGAAATCGTTTCATTTGAGTGTGCGTTTTTTAGGACATTGAGTTAAGAAAATGCATTTATAGTAAAAATTAGTAACAAACAGAGAAAAATATTAAATCAGCCATTTTCTACAGTACATAAGAGATCCCGAAAATTCAGTCGGTTAGAACCGCGGCTGCAATATTTTCTACGAATAAATATTGAGATATACATAAACTTGTTGGTCAAAACCAGTAAGGAAAGTTCAAAAGTTGGACGACCCGACTTTATAATACCCTTCAACACGTTGGGTACATACAAGATTTGCTAATATGTAGAATTGCCTGTACATCCGGCCAAAATTAATGTGTGATCTACATGGATATTTGAACCAATTAAAACCAGTAAGGAAAGTAGTAAAGTCGGTCTGGGCCGACTATATGATACCCTCCACCACTTTGGGTATATTGTACATATGTATCCTTATAATTGTATGTCAATGTTCCCTCGAAGGAACATACTAATATGTTTCTGCAACCTATGATAAATTTGTGGAAAAGGATTTATAGCAAAATTGATACACGCTATCCCAAATTTCATGCAAATCGAAAAATTTATAGGGTATTTGGTGCACCGTATACATTAAATCGGACGAAAATATATATGGGAGCTGTATCTAAATATATAGGAGCTATATCTTAAATCGGACGAAAATATATATAGGAACTATATCTAAACCTAAACCGATTTTCATGAAACTTAGCACACATCCTTCTAGGCTTAATTCAGTACGCTGTGCCAAGTTTCGTGCAAATCGAAAGATATATAGGGACTTTGGTACACCATTTTCCTTAAATCGGACAAAAATATATATGGGAGCTATATCTAAATCTGAACCGATTTTCAGGAAACTTGACACGCGTCATAACAAACCTAATTCACTACGCTGTGACAAATTTCGTGCAAATCGAAAGATATATAGGGACTTTGGTGCACCGTTTACATTAAATCAGACGAAAATATATATGTATATATATCTAAATCTGGACCGATTTTCAGGTAACTTAACTCACATCATTTTAGACCTAATTAAGTACGCTGTGCTAAGTTTCGTGCAAATCGAAAGATATATAGGGAGCTATATATATATATATATGGGAGCTATATCTATATCTGGACCGATTTTCAGGTAACTTAACACACATCATTCTAGACCAATTTCTGTACGCAGTACGCTTTGGTACACCATTTACTTTAAATCGGACGAAAATATATATGGGAGCTATATCTAAATCTGAACCGATTTTTTTTTCCAATATCAGTAGGGTTGGCATAGATCACTTCGGCCAAATAAGTGACCTATGCCAAATTTCATCCAATTCGGATCATAAATGCGATCTGCACTTTGTTTACAATTTAACAGGGACAGGCAGACAGACGGACGGACTTAAAAAGTGATTCTATGCATATTCTCAAAAGGAACCATGTGTCTAACTCGTTTACTTTTTCCTGTTACAAACATATGAAGGATATAAAAACGTCGGTCTGGCCGAAATTGTTATACCCTCAACCATGTAGTATGTATTCAAAATTAACCTTTACATGGGGACTATGTTATTGCCTTATGAGGTAGCAGGTTGTTTATGCTCTGATGGAAAGAATGTTTCACGCCCCATGAGAACTTGTAAATCGTTGTGAAGACATTATGGTTGAAAAATGTATATCTGTTCGTCTGTTGAAATCACGATAGAAATCGCAATAATTGAGATAGAGTCTTGAAGTTTTGCACTGACATTGTTATTACTCCTACGATAGTTGGTACTGCAAATGGGGTATATCGGTCCACATTTTATTTTAGTCCTCTTATAACGGTACCCCAAATATTCGGTATTATGGGGTTTGCTGTAATTTTCTACGTTTGGTTCTCATTGGGTATGAAATCTTCTTACTGAAAATGATCAGTATTGGTCCACTTTTGAAGGTAGCCCCCATATAACGGTTGGGTTGAATTCGTCTATCAGATGTGCCTACGAAACATAATCAATATTGGACCACCTACTATCCAAAAAGTTCCGCTTATTTTTCGGCATTAATAAATTTTTATCCGAATTATATCATGGTATTGGCTACAATTTGACGAGTATGAACAACCTACTATTACATAACACCATAATATGTAAATTTCCCAATCGACACAAAAAAATGTTTGAATGGACTCGGCTGAACTTAATGACCTTTTTACTTGTTCTATTTTGTCATAGCTGCCTTATAAAGGTTTAACTGATTTTAGGTATTTAGAAGCAGTATCTCTTGTTGGATGGCATGAATTTGTAGGCTATTTACTAACGCCCGTCTGTCTGTTGTACTCTCGAAAAACTTTCTCCAAACTTATTCTCCAAACTTAATTCAGGTTCAAAGATATATTTTATAACGTATCGATCTTTGGCTGCACCTTCTGCACAAAATTGAGCATAGAATGTCGTGATTGCGTTTTGTAGAAATGCAGACATAGCCTATATATATATTCGACCGACTTTATGTTAATTGGGCGATTTCATCTTAATTGGACTCCAAATAATCAATGAGCGCCCAATTGAGATTTGCTTTATGGGGACGCCCCCATTCTCGGGGTCAAAAATTTTCATGATTTAATTCGAATCTACACTAATTCAAGAATGTCCCTACAAAATTTCAAGTGAAAATCTCAACAACTTTTGAAGATATAACCGATTTATTGAGTCAGCATCAAGTGACGGGATTCTAGGATTTCGATGTTCCAGTGAGGAGTTATCATGCCCGCCATCAAAAATAAGGACTTTTCTTCAATCACAAAAAAACAACAACAAAAATTTCTTTTGTAAATTATTTTTCTTCCTTTTTAAATCTTCAAATATATATGTGCAAAGTTACGAACCTTAACAAGCATTGGTATTCATTTACCAGCCCATTGAAAATCTTGAAAAATTAAAATCGAGAATGGGGGGGTTTCCTTAAATCCCATTTGAAACAAACGACTCCATATCTGTCCATATGAAAAATTTAGCATAGGTTGCAGAATGATATATCTATAGAATGATCTAAGTCGGTTCACATGTAGATAAAGATCACATATTTTAGTTTATCCAATTTCATGTTAATGGTCCTTAATCTACATCTGTTGAATATACTCAAAGAGGTGAAGTTTATCATTTAGTCGGCTCCGTCCGACTTCACTGCTTTCCTAACTGGTTTTAACAATAATCTTGCTATCTTGCAATGACGTCTTCAGCCTCATTGGCAGTAATATAGTTACATGTGGGCTTAAAAACATCAATTCAATATACATCCGACGTAATGAAAAACGGACGGACTTTACTTATTACATCGGAACTTTTATTCGCAGGTTCTGACATCATCTGTTTCAGTAGGCTTATATAGTTCCAAGTGGGACTGGTAACTTCTTCTTTGTTCTCGGTTTAGAAAAAATCGATTTTAATATATTTAATTAATAATCTACAATTTCTCAAGAATATCTCATTAAAATTTCAAGTGAAAATCTCAACCACTCTTGAAGATATAACCGACTTATTGTGCCAGTTTCAAACGACAGCAAAAGTACTTATGAAACTTTAAACGCGTATTTCTCGCAATAGAGTTTTTAGGATTGTTCAGCCCAATAACTCAAAAACTATTAATCCATTAGGTTCCAAGTTTTAACACGTTATTCTGGACCTACATAACTATTGTATAAACTGGGATAAATCCAATCGGTGAATACCTTTCCTATTTTCCATCTTAGTTTTTGGTCGATAATATGGGATTTTCCGGAAAATAATTTTCCTAAGTCCGCCATTTTGCTAATTTTCAAGGAAAGTCAAAAATCCGAGCCAGATATCTAGTCGTTCTAATTGCGTTGGAATTTTGAGATTCAGATGTTCCAATGATCGGCAAGCATGCCCGCTGTTTGTTTCCACTCAGATATCCTTTGTATATCCGCAATAAAAATATTATATTCACTTGTGCATTCTATTATTTCATTGATATTTTTCTATTTTACAATTATTTAAAAAAATAATTAATTTATTTATTATTTACTTTTATTCTCTAAAAATATCACTGCACTTTTGTATCGATGTAACCAATTGCATTCGTTAATTCAATTTGAAATGGTGTAATTATATATTGGTGTGCTTTGTACACTTTTCTTCAGTTAGAAAGAAATTGTTCCGTTTCATACACTCTTAGACGTTTTGGATGGAACGACGTGTGGCGGTTAAGACAGAATTATTGCGCGTTTATCATCATTACCGGTCAGCATCTTTGTTTGAACTGATATTTCAATCAGTTCTACGGTTGTTGCAAACCCCATTTCTGGTCAAAACTCAATCATCATCATTGCCGATGGCTTGGCTGGCTGCCTAGTGAAGTTAAACTGCCTTGCCTGCTAGCTTGCCCCGGCACCAGCTATAGTTGGTGTGATGCTTCACTTCGACTAGCTTCAGTTTTTTTTTTTTTGGTTACGTCTGTTTGTTTGTTTATTCTGTAGTTTTTTCTTCTTCCACCAAAGAAGATGAAATGGTCGTTAATTTCTTCTTCTTTCTATTATTGTTTCGGTTTGCTATTGTTTTTATTATTCTTTCAGTCGTTGATTATAACACCAATTTTTTTTAATATTTTCATTTAGTAGATGTGTGTTTTTGAAATTGGTTATCTATCGTTGGTTTGTGTAAAATAATACCATGCGGGGGAAACCTTTTGCCCCCCATTTAGAATTTCAATATGAATGTTGTAAATTGGCACCTAAGCGATAATTTTTAAAATTCAAATAATAAATGCCGTTATAATTTATTCCAAAATAGTTTTAACAGAGAGTATTCCAATAATTTTAAAATATTAACAATATTTAATCTGTCATTGTATTATAGATAGAGGAGATAAATTAATGATGGGGTATTGAATGAGAAATTAGGCCTAATTGACAGATGAAGCATGAATTCGAGATAATGCGATATACAAAACTGATAATATTGCTGACTAATCTGATTTGTTAATATGTTTGTAACAGCTTGAAGTGCACAAGTCCTCAGGACATATAATAAATATTTTGATTGGCGCCCAATTTTCACTTTGTGATTTTTCGGTCACAAGGTGAAAATACACCAACAACGAATGACTGCTTTATGAGGGCTAACAGATTCATCGATCCATATAATAAAAAACAAGTAAAAAAGATGTTAAGTTCGGCCGAACTTTTTATACCCTCCACAGTCAAAATATCTAAAATTAATCGGGGGCCTCTAGGAAGAGAACTCATGTTATGGTAGGACCTTGAACATACCGAAAAATACATAAAAAGATGACTGAAATTCTCAAAATATCTAATAGTGGGGATATAATAATAATGAGATCAATATTTATATTTTTGGTAGTGAAAATTGAAAGAACGTGTCCAAAATTCCCAAAGTACCGACTTGGGTCAATATTAATAACATTTATTGGGGATATGCGGTGATACCTTTATGAGAACCCGAAATACCAAATTACAGTCATTTGATTTAAAAACGTGTCAATAATCCCATTATTACGGGGCTTCCCCTAATTTTTGTTACGGTACCAAATTACAGCCATTTCGGTTGGAAAACGTGTCCAGATTATACAGATTATTGGGGGGTACCGTTATCCTGAAACTTAGTTCAATATTAACAATATTAATAATTTTTGGTACAAATATATATTATTCAAAATACCAAAATCTCCAAAATACCTATAAAGTTTGAGAAGCTAATGGTGATACAATAAATCAGTCATATGCTTAGTGTATGTTCGAATTAAATAGAAACCCAAAATTCAATTTTTGTAGCCAAGGATGGGGTAGAGGTGTGGGGGACCTCTTAAGAAGAACTGTCAGATTCGTCTGAAATATTTACTACAAATACATTTCATTACACTAAATATTTCCCATAAGAAATGTTCCAGACTCTGATCTGGATTTTTGCCACAGAGTAGTTAAAGGATGAAAAAAGCGGGACATTGATGACTTAGAACCTCAATAATGTCAAGTGTCGTTTAACATTTGGATAATGGAATGATGGTATCCCATTAATACGTGGCAAATCTTAGCTGTCCACGTGATAATCGTGTTTGGCTCGGCAGCTATTTATACCCTCCACCATACTGTGGTACAGGGTATTATGTATTTCTGCATATGTTTGTAACAGGCAAAAGGAAAAGAGATAGGCCCATGGTTCCTTTTTGGGAATATGCATAGCATCACTTTCTGAGTCGACTTACGAATGTCCGTCCGTCCGTCTGTCCGTGCATGTTTTTTTGTGAACAAAGTAGAGGTCGCATTTATGATCCGAATTGGATGAAATTTGGCATAGGTCACTTATTTGGCCCAAGGACGAACCCTATTGAAATTGGGAAAAATCGGTTCAGATTTAGATATAGCTCCCATATATATTTTCGTCCGATTTAATGTAAATGGTGCACCAAAGTCCCTATATATCTCACGATTTGCACGAAATCTGGCACAGCGTAATGAATTAGGTCTAGAATGATGTGTTAAGTTTCCTGAAAATCGGTTCAGATTTAGATATAGCTTCCATATATGTTTTCTTCCGATTAATGTAAATGGTCCACCAAAGTCCCTATATATCTTTCGATTTGCATGAAATTTGGCGCAACGTAATGAATTAGGTCTAGAATGATGTGTGTTAAGTTTCTTGAAAATCGGTTCAGATTTAGATATAGCTCCTATATATTTTTTCGTCCGATTTAATGTAAATGGTGCACCAAAATCCCTTAATATATTTCGGTTTGCACGAAATTCGGCACAGCGTAATTAATTAGGTGTAGAATGATGTGTTAAGTTTCCTGAAATGGGCTCAGATTTAGATATAGCTTCTAACAAATGAAAAATTTAGTATCGGTTGCAGAATTACATGTTTATGGGTCCAATTTCATTTTACTGGTCCTTTAAAAATGTGACGTCTGTTAGGATTATACCCAAAGTGGTGGTTTTCCTCTGCTGATATGCACTGGAATGATCACCGATTATATGATTATGCATATCTTGGGGTAATTCGGGGTACGAATTATGTTCAGTTCAAGTCCATGTCGTGATGTAAATGGATATCCTCTCATATTACTGATAGGACCTGCGCTACGATCCTATTAACATCTACATACATACATGGTTCAAAGTATAACTGGGAAACTTGTAAAGATTTGTATTACTCAAACTTCATATGAAAACAATTAAAATTATATTCATTAAATTTTAATCGATGATTTTAAATCTTTTTTATAGAATTTTAAAACATAACTAGAAATTAATTTATCTAAGGTTGCACATAAAATAAAATTATAAAGCATCAAAATACTCATGTTTTTGCATCAAACTGAAATCTATATGGGAAATTACAAAAATCTTTTAAATTCCTTGAAGCTGAGGTTTGCAAGGTTATAACTCGCGAAATATGAACATATTGCATATAATTTAAATTCATTTCTATAAAATGAAGTGTTTTTGACAAAATCTTAATATTTTGGTAATAAATAATAAGTTGGTGGAAGCTGTGATGGTGGAAATGTAAAAAAATGGGTGAAAATGTGTTGAAGCCAACGAGTTTTTTTGTGTTCGTTCCTGATTTGTGGCTAAACTACACAACGCACGCATATGTGATCAGTGACTAAGTTGCAGAATACCCCATGGACAATATGGTTCTAATGTATAATTTTTCGATATAATCAATGGATTCACACAAAAAGGATGCTGACATTTTGAAGCCGGATTTTCGGTGTTTTTTGAAATTTTCTTATAATTTGGACGCGCATCCAGATAATCGACTAAACTGATTATAGGATTATATAACTCGTGATTTTGCTTCGTTTGGTGTATATCTCATGAATGTGCTCACCGTAGCTTCTCTGCAATTGGGTTCCAAAGACGAAAATTTGGTGCGTAAATTTTTATAAAAAACATATATTTTGAGTCTACAAGTAAGAAAGTCCATTCAAATTCCGTGGAACCCCGCGTGATTTTAGTTTTTTTTTACGTGCCGGATCTAATGAGCCCATCCGTGTTCAATTCCGCCCAATAAAACGGCGGATATAGGTACCTTGAATGTGGGAAAAACTGCAAAAACTTATTTTGACAAATTCGCGTATATTATCGCGTTTTTCTTCGAATTGATTTCACATACATTCATTCTTGTGTTATCATATTCGCTAATCTGTGTGAAAATAGGTCAAAAATATATCGATACGCGAATTATATGCGTATTTTATCCAAAATAGATTGTGGAGGCACATCCGCGATTCTTAACCGATCCTTTTAAAATAGGTGTCCTTTTGTGTATTTTTATAGGAGATTACTGAAATCGGATGCGCATAAAAATCGTATGCACGTTGCGTGATTTTTTGCCATTTTTAGGGGTTTTGCATAGTAAAGTGCATCGAGCGGCACACTTTGACCGCTAAATTAAACATCGAAAAATTCATAATTATTGAAAGACATTGATTCGGTTTATACGAAAACCGCATGCGCATTAACTGATTTCAACTAATACGCAAATTGCATACTTTTAAACATTGATAATTTTTATGTATTGTAACTGCAATATATTTAGTCATTTTTACAGTCGAAACTGTTATCAGATGAATATACCGATATTTAACAATCATCTAAAAGTATTTGAAGAAAAAAGCGTCGCATATTTTAGAAGATTAAGGTAAAACCGTATTCTCTTAACCATACTAAAAAAAATCGAAAATTCAAAAAACATTTCGATTTAATTAAAAAACTAATTTATTTTATTTTCAGATATCTTCATGTTTCTCTTTGTTTTTCGCGACAATTTAACCGTAATTCAATGTGATTTGACAAGTATGCAAAGAAAACAAATGTATTTAACCGTTTGTGAAGAAATTCGCGAAATACAACAAAAAAGAATTAATTAAATTTATATTTGAAATACAAGATTTAAAATCGCTATAACTTTTGTGCGCAGCATCCGAATTTGTGAACGCGAACATATTTCGAATCAGCATATTTTTCTTAACCTATGTACCAAAAATCATGAATGTACTCGCAAAAAAATTTTCAAATTTTTTTTTTATGGAATTTTAAAAGAATTTTGTAATTTCCCATATATTCAATACTTCCTCCTTTACCTTAAATTGATTCCAATTCTAGTCCATTTTAATTGTTTCTTTTGTTTACAATTCGACATTCCACTGTAGCTCATTTTCTTATATTTATATTAACAGCAATTTTCTATGGTCGTATAAAAAATCTATGTATGTAAAAAATATCAAAACACCTAATTGTTGTAATAGAAATAAATCGCTTAAAATTGGTAATTAATTTAAAAACTTAATTGTTAACCATATTAAATGAGCCATCAAATCATTTAACAAAAGTTTCGATTTCAATTTTCTATTTCGTTTTTTCTTTCAGATTTTCTATGGTTCCAACAATCAGGCGCAACAGACACGTTGTTGTTGTTGGTCAAACAAAAAGACAAGTGATTTCGTTGAGAAATCAATAGAAAAAAATAAGCTGCTGAGCGATGGACGAACGCACCACCACAACAAGTGGACGACCTAGAGAGACCATTCTATTAGACAATGAGCCAGCAGATCGACCACCAACAGCAGTAGCATTCAGCATCTATGGCAAATCTCTGCAGCATTTTCTTTTTTGTTTCTTCAGTTTTCTATTTTTGTATTTCTTCTATTTTCTTCGGTTGGAATCTGAGGCTTTGGAGCTTCTCTTCATACCATTCCGAAACAAAACAAAAGTGGCAACAACAAAAAGTTGCAAAGCTACAAGTCAGTAGCACAAAAGTGTCTGACCTACAAACAGGTTTTCGTCTTCAGAATTATGAAGACGGTACTCTAGTATCGTGCAACTGTATATTTCCTCCCTCCCTCCATTCATTCACTACGAAAATGATTTGTTGACAAGCTATGCCATTCCATCGATAATGATTTCAAAGGTGAATGAATAAAGAATGATTTATGACAAACATATATTTTCGGATGTTTAGTTTTCAATACTGTGGTAACAACACGATATCGGGAATATTGTTTGAAAAAATTTTGACTTTGAATAAAACACAAATTATTCAGATTATTTTGATCAAGCGCAATAGTCGACCCATGACCATTTGCTTCGTCCGTCTTCAAATCATCATAGTATGAATACTCAAATTAACTAGAATCGGTCGGAAAACATATATGAGGGATCTGTCAAGAAATTTTATATTTAAAATAGTGCTTTAAAATGTTGCACTCACATTTTTACAAATCCTCTTAAGATTAATATTTTATAAAATATAAGACACCACTGTATACAATAAACAAGTGAAAAAGCGTTAAGTTCGGCCCGGTCGAACTTTGGATACCCTCCACCATAGTTATACTGACTGATACATGTACATATACCAATAATTCTACAAACCGATTTATGTAAATCATTATGTACACCAAATACCAACTTCAGCAATTTTTAATGGGGATTTTCCTAAAATCTGTAAGATCCAAAAAGTGGACTGATACTGATAACGCATGGTAGAGTATAAAATCCTCAAACTACTGTAATTTAGATTACAAAGTTATATGAGACTATGCCTAAAAGGGGACCAATATTGATTACATAGTGTAGGAAATAGTGAATATTTTGGGATATAATTATATGAGGGCTATGCCTAATTACTGACCGGTACATGCCAATTTTTAACCAAATATTTTAATTGTTTATCTCAATTCTTTCCTTCAGGAGGTATCACTATATTCAGGAGATGCCTAAATGTCTGCCGATATATTTCATTATTGTCATAGATAACTATTTTAAAATAAACAAGTGAAAAAGCGTTAAGTTCGGCCGGGCCGAGCATTGGATACCCTCCACCATAGATATACTAAAAGGTAGTTGAAATGAAAATGTAGGGAAAATACCAAAACCATAATGTGAACCATGTTCCAGAAAATGTTGATTTCATCCAATCTGTGCCTATCTTATTATTCTTTCAAACATAGTTCAGGTTCGAAAATGTGGACTATCGGTCAACTCCCTCTGATACCTCCCACACAGGTGCTAGGCCTAAATGCGGGTTATAGTTCATGTATAGTTCATTATCGAAACTTACGTTCTAACTTTATCTCGATATCCTCCACAGGTTAAATGATTACGACAGACTCTTAGAACCAAACCCAAAACGCGGAACAAATTAGATAACTATTTTAATATAAAAAAGGGTGTTATATGGGGACTACCCCAATAAGGGGGCGAATATAAATAATTTTTGGTAGGGAGATTTGTTACCATATACGACTACAAAATACCAAATTGCAGCAAATTCGGTTGAAAAACGCGCTCAAGAACCCCAAAATACCGAATATTGGGGGTACCCTTATATGGGGGCTACCCGAAAAATTGGACCTATATTCATAATTTTTTGTGGAGAAATTTGGTACCTATTAAGAACTAAAAATACTAAATAACAGCCTATTCGTTGGAAAAATACGATCAAAACCCCCAAAATACTGAAAATTAGAATGTGCAGTTATATGGGGGCTACCAGAAAAAGTGGACCTATACTCATAATTTTTTGTGGAGACATTTAGTACCCAATAAGAACCCAACGTATCAAATTTCAGCGAATTCAATTGAAAACTCGGTCAAGAACCCAAAAATACCGAAATTTGGGGGGTACCCTTATATGGGAGCTATGCCTAAACGTGGACCGATATATCCCATCTTCGAACTTGACCTGCCTGCAGACAAAAGACAACCCTATGCAAAATTTCAGCACCTATCTCAATTCCTTCAGAAGATAGCGTGATTACAACAAACGGACGGACAGACGGACACGGCTAGATCGTCTTAGAATTTTACCCTGATCAAGAATATATATACTTTATAGGGTCGGAAATGAATATTTCAATGAGTTACAAACGGAATGACAGGGTATAAAAAAGGGGGTTATATGGGGAATACCCAAAAAGGGGGCGAATATAAATAATTTTTGGTAGGGAGATTAGTTACCACAGACAAAATACGACTCTATGCAAAATTTTGGCGATCTATCTCAATTCGTTTAGACGCTAGACTGATTACAACAGACAGACGGACAGACATGGATATATCGTCATAGAATTTTACGCTGATCAAGAATAAATATGCTTTATAGGGTCGGAAATGGTTATATCGATGAGTTACAAACGGAAAAACAAAATTAATATACCCTCCATACTATGGTGGAGGGTATAAAAATTTTTAAGGGCGAGTGGAAAGACCTAAGGCTGTATTGAAAGAGGTGAGACTAAACATTAACACCTACTAACATCTTCGGTGTGTTAAAGATGTAATTAATAATCCGACTCTTAACGAACTCATATTGTTTTCTTTTTCGAAAGAAGAATTTATGGTAAAAACAGAATGCTAGCAAATTACAAGACTATTGTGACATACATATATTTCATCTGGGTAACGGCAAATATTTGGCACACAGAAGAGACGACGTATTATAATACTACTTTGTATACGAATTTGAATTTCAAAGTAATGATTACTAATTTAAAAGTTAATAAAAGTATTTTGTACAGTTTTGACTCTGGTAAAATTATTACAATGTGCAATGTTTGCATTTAATAGAGTATAAGAGCCTTTGGAAGGATAGATCCATCTCGGACTTCACCTGGGCTTAAGTTATTACGATTTTCTGAGTTTGGACCAAAATAAGAAAGTAATTTCAAAGCCTTTGTTGGGTATGTACCAGAAGAAAAATTCCGTTGGACACATCATCGAACTTTACCAAGGAGTGGACAAATATTACAATGTACCTGTAGTCTATATAATACGGCATTTACATTAGAACTTTTTACCGGGTTAACCTGTTTTATGAGGATTTATTTGACATATATTCAAAGTAATTGACAATATAAACCCACTGGGTTAACCAAATCCGGTACAATGTAAACGTACTTTAAGATTTACAAGTTTTGAAAATGTTTACACACTCTCATTCATTACTCATTTAAAAATAATAACCATCTACTCATATTATATTTAAGGAAGCAAAAATGTTACCCTTTTCTTTTCATACTCGTTCAACCTTCTACGAAAATATTTTTATACCCTTCACCACACTGTGGTACAGGGTATTATGTCTTTGTGCATATGTTATTAACAGGCAAAAGGCACAGCTCGTTTTTTTGGCCCAAGGACGAACCCTATTGAAATCGGTTCAGATTTAGATATAGCTCCCATTTATATTTTCGTCCGATTTATGTTAAATGGTGCACCAAGTCCCTTTATATCAGGGTGCGCAAAAATTCACTCGAGAATAATTTAAAATACATTCTTTTCGTTTTGTGCTCATTTTAAGAATGAATTTATGACGATAAATTCTTTAGCAAACGAACATTCGCCAAGGAATGGTCGCACTCTCATAACAAACGAGTGAGAGCACAATTGAAATTCTTTCTGACATTCTCTCACGAATGAAAACAATCATTCTCGAATTCTCGCGAATGCTCAAAACGGCAACAACAATAACAACAAACGTTCGTCAATCCCACGGCAGCTTTGTGCATATGTTATTAACAGGCCAAAAGGCACCCAGTTATATATGTTTGTATTGTTTTCCTGTTTTGGGAGCAGCATATCCCGGAATGCTTGCTCCGGATTCTTTTGGTCCGTGCCGCGATCGGTTTGCCAGACATATTCACCACATATATAGTGTCGGTGAGATGTTATGTTAAATGGTGCACCAATTGTCCCTTTATATGGAGATTACAGCGATAAAATTGCCTCGTGCTGCGACATGCAATCCCCAAAATACTACGTCGTCGTCTTCTTCGTCGGAGTACGGAACTCCACCGCAGTCTCCTCGACAGCAACCAAGGATGCAGCACTTAACACCGCACGTTGTTGTTCCCACCCCTGACAATGCATCGTTTCTGCAATTTAATTCAACGGTCTTCGAGGAAAAGTAGATGAAATAGTGGACTTCATGAATCGGAAGAATATTTTGGTCGCGGGGATGCAGGAAACAAAGCTCAATGAAAATACAGCGTTGTGATGATTACAACGTTCTGAGGAAGGATCGCACCAGAAGTGGAGGTGAAGGCCTAGCATTCCTTATGCACCACTCTGTTCAATGCAGGTCTATCTCGCTTGAGCTTGACTCTAGTGACCCATACATGGAATGTATGGGGGTAGCAGTTAAATGTGGTACTGCTTAACGTGGCTGTGCAGGAAACGTACTCGTAGAAGGTTGAACGAGTACGAAAAGAAAAGGGTAAAATTTGTGCTTCCTTAAATATAATATGAGTAGATGGTTATTATTTTTGAATGGGTAATGAATGAGAGTGGGTAAACATTTTCAAAACTTGTAAATCTTATATAGACTACATGCGCATTGTTATATTTGTCCACTCCTTGGTAAAGTTCGATGATGTGTCCAACGGAATTTTTCTTCTGGTACATACCCAACGATTAATCGCTGTGAACTGCGTTATTTGCCTAACATTAGTTTTCTATTGGAGGGCAATAACCGTCAGGTGCTAGGGGCCTTCAATGCCCACCACGAGTTGTGGCATTCCGTCTGGCAGAGCAAATTGATAGCTCCACGTTCTGCACGGTAAATGAGGATGCCCCCACCTGAATAAGGGGAGAGTGTCACAGTTCGCCAGATATAACCATTGTGTCACCAGGTCTGATAGATGACGTCAGCTGGCAGCCCGTCATTTCTCTTGGCTCAGACCACCTCCCCATAATCGTCTCCATTAGCAGACCGCCCGATTTCGTCATCTCTGAACGCCGCACTTTCCTTAACCATAGGAAAGCCAACTGGCAATTCAGAGAGTTCACCAACTTCAGAGAACTTACCATTCCTTCTGATGTACGGGTAGCGGAAAGGAAATTCCGAAGCATCATCACAGCTGCAGCTGCTGGATTTATACCTGCTGGTCGAATACCCGAAATGAGACCAAATTTCCCAGAAAGAGCATTTAGTCTAGCAAACGAGCGTGATGAGCTAAGTCGATCTAACCCAGCAGATCCCAGGGTCAGGGAACTTACGTTGGAGGTCAGCAGATTAGTCGCGAAGCACAAGAGGAATAAGTGGTAGGAGCACCTGGAGAGTTGTAACATTGGTACCGGAGTAAGTAAACTGTGGGCAACGGTTAACTCGCTCTCGAACCCTGGTAAGAAGGATGATAGGACCCCAGTCACATTTAACGACGAAACTGTGACTGATCCGAAGAGATGCGCAAGTGATTTTAACCGACAGTTTGTCGAACATCCCGAGAGCGACAGGGCGAAGAGAAGAGTACTTGTTCGTATAAGATCTCTTCCAGCCGAGGAGGTACCACCACAGTTTACGTTGGGTGATGTTGCATGTGTCATCCGTAACACGAAGTCATCTAAAGCGTTGGGCCCTGATGGAATATATATGTGTATGCTGAAGCAGCTGGACGAGCCAGGAGTCGAGTACTTTACCAACGTCCTCAACTTATCGATTGCCATCCACGTCGACCCCGAAGCCTGGACAATGGGCAGGTTGGTCCCGATACTGAAGCCGGGCAAGGATGCCAGCAAAGGTGAATTTCACAGGCCGATTTCACTTTTGACGCCAGTAGCGAAGACCCTTGAGGATTTACTCCTACCGAGCATAGAGAAAGCTATCCAGTTGCGGATCATCAGAATGGATTCCGTAAGCAACACAGTACAAGAACAGCGTTGCACGCCATTTCCACACATATAAGTAGAGGACGTAACCAGAACCGGCCGTGCGATAGAACAGTGTTGGTAGCGCTTGACTTATCAAAAGCCTTTGATAATGTCAACCATGCCACGCTTTTTAAGGGCATTGAGAGCACTTCCCTCCGGCCGAGTTTGAAACGTTGGATAATCAACTATATGTGTGGACGCCACTCGTACGTGGAGTTCCGGAACAAGAAGTCCAAACCCCGTAGAGTTAAACAGGGAGTTCCCCAGGGTGGAGTGATTTCTCCGAAAATATCCGCCTCGAAGTCGTCAGCCACACTATTCACCACATGGACTGCGGAGATGAGAATGCCGTTGAATGTGCAGGTCGAGGGGCACACCAACTACCCCAAAATACTCGTGGTCACATTCGACAGTATGTTCAAATCGTCCGCGCAAACCACAGCTATCTGCGATAAGTTGAAAAGTAGGAACAAGGTCCTCAAGTCGCTTGCCGGCAGCACTTGGGACACAGATAAGGAATGCCGTCCTCGGTGCTCACCCCATACCCATAGCAGCTGAAGAACGTCAGCTGCCCAGACAAACTAGAGTAGTTTTGGCCCAGTTACGTTCTGGATGGTGCAGTCGGCTCAGTTCGTATTGGGCTCGGATTGATGACCAGGTGCAGGATGTCTGCCCAGCATGTGGAACGGACCCTCATACCACACTGCACTTATTCAATTGCCCAGCCAAATCTACTCACCTTACTCGGGAAGATCTGTGGTTACAGCCAGTGGAGGTAGCTGCATTTCTAAATCTGGAGACAGAACTGGACGAAATTTAAACAGAAAATACACAATCCTTATAAACTGCTACGACAACAACAAACGTTCGTGAACTCAATAGTTATTGGACATGTGTTTTGTTATTCCACACACTTTCTGCTACACACACATTCTTTCGTTGTTTGTGTGTGTTTATACCCTTCACCACACTGTGGTACAGGGTATTATGTCTTTGTGCATATGTTTGTAACAGGCAAAAGGAAACGAGATAGACACATGGTTCCTTTTGAGAATATGCATAGAATACCTTTTTTAGTCGATTTATGCATGTCCGTCCGTCTGTCCGTCTGTCTGTCCATGTTAAATTGTAAACAAAGTACAGGTCGCATTTATGATCCGAATTGGATGAAATTTGGCACATGTCACTTATTCGGACCAAGGACGAACCCTATTGAAATTGGGAAAAATCGGTTCAGATTTAGATATAGCTCCCATATACATATTTTACCGATTTAATGTAAACGGTCCCTATATATCTTTCGATTTGCACGAAATTTGGTACAGCCTAATCATTTAGGTCTAGAGTGATGTCTGCCAAGTTTCGTGAAAATCGGTCCAGATTTAGATATAGCTCCCATATATAGTTTCGTCCGATTTCATGTAAATGGTACACCAAAGTCCCTATATATATTTCGATTTGCACCAAATTTGGCATAACGTACTGAATTGAGCCTAGAATTATGTCTGCCAAGTTTCGTGAAAATCGGTCCAGATTTAGATATAGCTCCCATATATAGTTTCGTCCGATTTCATGTAAATGGTACACCAAAGTCGCTATATATCTTTCGATTTGCACGAAATTTGGCATAACGTACTGAATTGAGCCTAGAGCGATGTCTGCCTTGTTTCGTGAAAATCGGTCCAGATTTAGATATAGCTCCCTCTTATTATAGATTTATTTTAAGTAATTGACGCACCAAAGAACCAATATGCTGATTGGAACAAAACGTTCTGAAATTAGTATAACCTAACCTGTAACAAGTTTGTTTGAAATCGCTTAATATTTGGATAGAGCTTCCATATATATTTTCGCCAGATTTCAAGTAAATTGGGCATCAAACTCCTCATGTTAGTCAGATTGATATCAAATTTTGCACAACTTACAAAATTGAGCATAGAACTACGTAGTTGCGTTTTCTAGAAGTACAGAAATAGCCCAACGGATGACCTATTTATATTTGTTTGAAGTCGATTTACATACTTCATGAATAGATCTAGGTAGATTCACATTTAAATAAATATCACATATTTTATTGCATCCAATTTCATGTTAATAGTCCTGTTTAATATACCCATAGTGGTGAAGGGTATCATATAGTGGGCCCCGTCCGACTTTACTACTTTCCTTACTGGTTTTATGATATTTTTGTTTGTTGTTGTTTTTAACAGTGCACTCGAGAATATATATATATATATATATTTGTTTTTTGAGTTCTTCAGCAAGAAATGCTTGCGAAAGAATGAATCGACGACGCTTGCAGCGAAATTTTATCGTTCGTGAATTTTTCGTACAATGCGAACATTCGCGACAGAATGCAAATGCTTGTGCATTCATTGTAACTTTGTCATTCGCGATAAATTGAAAACATTCGAATTCTCGCCCGTGGGCATTCGTGAGAAACAGCGTATTTTAATCATTCTTCGCATCCTGCTTTATATCCTTCGATTTACACGAAATTTGGCATAGCGCACTGAATTGAGTCTAGAACGATGTGTGCTAAATTTCGTGAAAATTGGTTCAGATTTAGATATAGCTCCCATATATAATTTCGTCCGTTTTAAGGTAAATAGTTCACCAAAGTCCCTTTATATCTTTCGATTTGCACGAAATTTGGCATAGCGTAATGAATTGAGTCTAGAATGATGTGTGTAAATTTTCTTGAAAATCCGTTCAGATTTAGATATAGCTCCAGCTGGTTCACCAAACTCCTTATATCTTTCGATTTACACGAAATTTGGCATAGCGTACTGACTTGATTTTTTAATGAGTCTTGAATGTGTGTACAATGTCTTGAATTGGTTAAGATTAAGATATAGTTCCCATATATATATGTTCTACCGATTTAATGTAAATGGTGTGTCAAAGACCCTATATATCTTTCGATTTGGACGGAATTTGGAATAGGGTACTGAATTAAGTCTAGAATGATGTGTGCAAAGTTCCGGTAAAATCGATTCAGATTTAGATATAGCTCCCATATATTTTCACCCGATTTATACAGTACATGAATTACCCAATAGCAGTACGGTACGAAGTTGGCTACCCAAAGTCGGCGTAATGGAATTTGATCAATTTGAATGGAATGTTTTGATCACAATACTCGATCGAAATAATGGGAACGACGGGCAGTGTGCATTGTAGTTTGATTGGGTGTGCAACTAATTTAGTTATGTGACGGCTGGAGGATTATGTTTGCATTTGTACATCTTAGTGCCAAGAAGAGACGATACAGAAGGTCTTAAAGAAACAGCAAATTTTACAATTTTTGACCAAAACCTCGTCCAAACCATGTTTGTAGACAACTTCCGTGGCGGAAGATCAATGAATGTAAAATTTCTTCCAATTACGAAGATGTCATTCGTAACATATATGACATTACCCACCTGCTTATTAATATTACAAATATGTTTTGTAAATAAACGTATCCGTAAAAAGCAATCAGGGAAGACCTATTGATTAGTTGAGTCACTTGACTACATATATCTAACCATAACAAACATAACAAAACCAAGAACTTATTTTAAACATCTTATCAAGGCTCCGCACATGGTGGCTTTTGCATGAGATTACAAATAACAAATTTTAATAAAAAAAACATTAGGTGTAAATGTTATTTTTATACCCTTCACTACACTGTGGTACAGGGTATTATGTCTTTGTACATATGTTTGTAACAGGCAAAAGGAAACGAGATAGACCCATGGTTATTTTTGAGAACATGCATAGAATCACTTTCTGTGTCGATTTATTCATGTCCGTCCATGTATTCTTTTAAAGAAAGTACAGGTCGCATTTATGTTCCGATTTTGATGAAATTTGGCCCATGGACGAACACTATTGAAATTTGAAAAGATCGGTGCAGATTCTAATATAGCTCCCATATATATTTTCGTCCGATTTTATGTACAGTGAGTCACAGTCAAAAGTATTCACTTGGATTTTTTATAATAAACATGCCATAAAATTTATGCAGTAAAATAAACAATATCAATGTGAAGTATTAACCCAATACTAAGTACAGTATTTTTCGGTTAATTGACCCTACGGTTAATTGGTTTCCACGCTTAATTGAACCACATGATGGGACAAAAAATATTTCATAGGAAAATACATGTAAATTTTCTCGGATAATTAAACCCTGTTAATTGATTTTCCCGCTTAATTGGTTCAAAATTCATGTCATCAAAAATAAATTTCCTTTTACTTTTCACCGGTTAATTGCTTAATAATAATTGAAAAATAATCTGCCATTTTTTTGCATACATATTTGACATAATTTGTGAAAAAGTCTAGTTCAAAACATATGTTTATTGCTAAGGGAAAACTGCGAGAAAGCGTAATTTGTATTTGACATTGAAGTTCAAATTATACGTGATTGCTGTAATTGAACAAACTATTCAAATAAGCGGGTTCGGATAATTGGTTCCTCGGTTAATTGAACTAAAATTTGTGCAAATTTTGATGTGCAATTAACCGAAAAATACTGTATTGGGGTATTACTTAGCATGATATCTTCTTATATCTTTTACAACCTTGCCGGCATATATTTTAACGAGTTTTTCGTGTAAGATGTCTAAATTTTTAAAGCATTTTTCAAACATGGTATGCTTAAGATGTTATGGCTTGTAATATTTTTCTCCAAAAGACTCCATAAGTTCCTTTATGTATTAAAATCCGGGGACTGAGTGTTTGAATCACTTTTGGACAAGAATTTTTCAAGAATTTTAAGTGTAATTGTGTGATATATTACAAAATCTTACTGGATGTTGTCTGTTTACTTTCCCAGTATTATACGGCATTTACATTAGAACTTTTTACCGGGATAACCTACTCTATGAGGATTTATTAGCATGTATTCAATGGAGTTGACAATTGAAACACACTGGGTAAACGAAATCTGGTACAATGTAAACGTACTATTATTGCAAAAGAGAATAAAAACGGCTTACTCTCTGAAATAGAACTTACTGAGTAAATGTTACTGAAAAGGCAAACAGAACCAGATATTATTTAAATTTCTTTGAAGACGCATGTCACAATAATATAGGTAGTATTACATGACAAAATTAAAAAAACGGTAATCTAGTGAAATGTCTTGACATATTAAACAGATTTTTTTTATTTATTTGACATATTTTTACAATTTTATTAAATAAAAAAATGAATGGAATTTCAAGCTTTTTTCACAATATGGGGTTACAAATATAATTATTATAATATTCCTTCCCAAAACTCTGAAACATTTTACACTCGATTTTAATTAAAACTGCATTTGAAAATATTTTTAATTTATTTCTATATTTTTCAAGGCATTATATACACACATGTAAATTGAGTTATTGTTTTGACATAACCTCAAGAAAAATTGTAATCAGCAGCTACGATTAACCTACCTCTTGTGATTATATCTCTGCATGATATAATAACAAGAGGTATATAAAAATTTTAAACACGTACAAAAATCTACAGGAATAACCCAGAAGTTATTTTATTCACATTAAAGTGGCAACATTGTATGTTGTGCCTCATGCCACTTTAAAATCCACCTCAACTGTGGTGAAGTTAACATATGTTAACATATACATGAAGTAGAAGAAGAAGAAGACAACAGCTGTCGTTGTTTATATTTACAAAAAGAAAACTTGCTCTAGAACAGCTGATAAACTACCAAATGTAACCAGGAAACACAACAGACGTGCCAACAAATTCACGGCCGTGAGGCGAAAGTTTTACCTCGCTCTTGAAAAAAAGCACAACAACGAAGGAAAAAGAAAACACTTCTTCGCTACAGAATATCGTCCCGCGTATTTATGTAATATGTTAGTGGAAAATAGTTGACGAAATCCAAAATCGGAACAGAGAATAACAACACATTTCTGGAATTTAACGACAAACTTATTATATAAGAGCTAGTGTTACGTGTTAAGGTGAAAAGGAGGGTGACAACGGCCAATATGTTGTCGTCCAAAATAGCTGTGCGTATAGTGGCGGAAGCCCACCAGCAGGTACTGTTCTTATCAGTACCCAGCCAAAAGATGACGAGGCGTTTCCTGACACCAATGACGGCCTACGAACAGCGTATTGAATCGAAAAAATTGCTGCCCGATAAAGTGCAGAAGGCCACCACCCAAGATTTGGAGAATTTGTATCACGCCATAAAGAATTACACACCCACTCCGGTGAAGACTCAAACATCTGGTGGCGGTGGTTTATTTGGAAGATTTTTGAAAAAAGAACAAGCTGCACCAAAGATCGAATTACTCAACGAAACTGCACCGAAAGGATTGTATATTTATGGCAGTGTTGGAGGTGGTAAAACAACATTGATGGACATGTTCTATGACTGCTGTGTAGACGTAGGTGAAAATGTGGAAAACAGAAACCGGTTTTGGAACATTAGCTTAACGAAGATTTTTACATTCTTCTCTTACAGATTCCCAAAAAGCAACGTGTTCATTTTAATTCGTTTATGTCCAATGTTCATTCACGCATACATCAGGTGAAACAGGAACGTGGCCCACAAGATCGTGCTTTTAATTCGGAAAAGCCATTGCCATTTGATCCCACATTGCCGGTGGCTGAAATGATTGCAGCCGAATCATGGTTAATATGTTTCGATGAATTTCAAGTGACCGATATTGCTGATGCCATGATTCTGAAAAGTCTATTTACCCATCTCTTTAATGAGGGTATTGTTTGTGTGGCCACCAGTAATCGTCATCCAAATGATTTGTACAAAAATGGTTTACAACGTAGTAATTTTATACCTTTTATTGGTGTGCTACTGAATCGTTGTAATGTTTCTGCTTTGGATAGTGGTGTGGATTACAGGCGTATTGCACAATCGGGAGATACTAATTATTTTGTGTAAGTAGTCAATTATGTGGAGACGTTTTTTAAACATATGATTGAAAGGACACAATTCAATGTGGGTTATATCAACTCTCGTTTTGTGATTCATGTCAAGAATTTCATTCAACTCTCGAAAATATTAACTGGTTAAATATAATCTGTTATTTAAATCTTCACTGATACTTGAGCTGTGAGAGTCGGCTATACCTATAGGAGTCCAAATAACCAATCCACAATTATTTTAATTTTTTTCATAGTGGAATTTCAGATATACCTAATTGTTCGGATATTAAACTATTTTTATTTCTGTTTTTAGTACGTCCAAGACTGATGCTAAAGCCCAAATGGAACGAATGTTTAAGATTTTGTGCTCGCAAGAAAACGATATCATCCGACCTCGCACCATTACCCATTTTGGACGTGATTTAACGTTTCAACGTACCTGTGGTCAAGTTTTAGATAGTACATTTGAAGAGTTATGCGATCGGGTAAGTTGCTTTATATTTTATTTTTATTCGCTTTCTAGATTTATAAACTTTTTTTTTTTTGTTTCATTCTAGCCTCTGGGAGGTAGTGATTATATACAAATTGGACAATTCTTCCATACTGTCCTCATACACAATGTACCTCAAATGACGCTGCAAATTAAATCACAAATGCGTAGATTTATTACACTAATCGATACGCTATACGATAATCGTGTGCGTGTTGTAATTTCTGCCGAAGTTCCTCTAGATCAATTATTTAATTTTAGTGATAAATCCGATGCTAAACCCTTGGCAGATGAACAACGTATGCTTATGGACGATCTGAAGTTGACAGTGGTAAGTAACATGGAATATATACAAATAAATAATATCATTGTTATAACTAATTGTTTAACTCTCTATATAGAATGATACCTCAGCAAGCGTTTTCACCGGCGAAGAAGAAATGTTTGCTTTCGATCGTACGCTATCACGTCTGTATGAAATGCAACAGAAGGAATATTGGGAACAATGGGCCAAACATCGTTAAAACATCGTTGTGTGAATCTTAATTCCAAAAATACGTACATACATAAATAATTTGTATTGATACATGTCACAAAATTCTTTAGTACTTACCATAGTCATGTAAACTACTCCTTTTACTTTTTAATTTTTTTGTTTATTTTCATAATGTTGATGCACTAGAACAATTTGTTTGAAGTTCCATTGTAACTAGTTAATTTTATTTCGACAATTTTTCAATTTGGAAAAAAATGCTACCAAGATATTTGACAAATAAAAATTCGATTGAACGAAAAATTTGGTATTTGCATCCAATGTACCACCATATGCTATAAGATAACCACCTATATTGAAGATATTTTCTGAATTTAATAAACTAACAACCAAGTAAGTATAAATATAAAAACAAGTTACATAAAATTTCAGCTAAAGTTGCTCTAGAACAATTATTTTAGTGAGAAATTATTTTAGTCGGATATAATGGTAAAAATAATTTGGGCATTCAAAAACTCGTAATTGTTTTTTTTTATAAAATTAGTTCTTTCATTTCAGTTTTTATTATTTTTTTTTTTTTTTGCAAGTTATATTAGTTAAAATTCTCTTATAATATATAATTATATTTGTTATATTTTATTCCGTTGTATCATTCACATGATTTCCATTACTTAGTTTTTGTTCCAATTCAAATTTGTATTTCAATTCTTGTAATTCCAACGATCTCATTTTAATCATATTCTTTTCACGCAATAACTCTTCCATTACCCTGTGATGGCGTTCATTTTCTTTATTTGTTTCCTTTTGAATTTTATAAATGTCTTCCAAGGTATTATAAATGCGTTTAAAACAACGAGCGACACGGTTCTCCAACTTTGACGTACTGTCCGAAGTAGCACGATAAAATCTTGGAAATGTTGTCTCGGGCAATGGAAATCCTCTTAGGTCTTCCTGTATTGAAGTATCACTCAGTAAGGTGTCATTATCATTTTCCAGTGATGTTGTGTCACGTTTCGTTTCACTTAATAACGTATCATTCTGTTGTTCTTCTTGTGATGGTGTTGCTTCACGCTTACGTTTCGTGTCATTTAATAACGAATCATTCTGATCTTCCCGTGATGATGTCGCTTCACATTTACGTTTCGACGAAGAACACTTATTGCTATCGGACGATCTACTGTCATCTGAATCGTCATCAGCAAGGAATATATTTGATAAAAATGTCTCAGTTCCCTCGGATGATATTTCTGGGGTTTTTATTAATTTTAAAATATTTGCAACTTGAATTTCTGCATCTGTCATGCGTACGGCTTTTGTGCCATTCTGGGCAAGTTTTTTACGTACATATGATCTCCAATCAGACCATGTCTAAAAAAACAAAAACAAGACTTAAATATAAATATATTTTGAGAATTGGAAGATCCATGATTCTGACCAATCTGCAAATTTGAAGGTCTTTATTTGTAAGACGGACAATAATGTGTACTGTTGTAATGGCAACCAACCATTTTAGTTACCAATAACCTATGTAGTGAATTTTACCTTTTTCCACTCAGTCATATGTTTAATAGGCGGTCCATTGTCATTGAGTTCAGCTACTAGATTAACCCAAAATGCATCATATTCTTTCTTTTTTTCTTTTGGTAGTCCCCAAGCCATATCAGGATTTTCTTTCATACGTTGAAGAAAAATCTTTTCTTGCTTTAGTGATTTACGATTATTGAACCTTATTGAAAAATAACAGAAAAGCTAATTAAATTTAAAGTGTTTTACCAAAAAAGCTATTTACACTTACGCCCTATTCATTGTTTTTATTTTATTTTCCCCTGTCGAAAAGATTTCGTATGCGTGAAACAAAAACAATTTGTCTGTGTTGTTATTCCCTTTCCTCTTTCACTGAGTTATAAATATGGTTACCGATTACTTTTGATTCAAACGATTAAGCAATATGTACATCAAGTGTGTGTATGCGTATTATAGGTAAATGGCGAACCTTCGTATAACACGCAATCGATGTGTCAATTTTATTCAGTTTGTATTATAAAGAAAAAACTCTCGAAAATATAGCTCAACGGAAAAAATTGGAAATATGTATATTTTTTTAGAGCAAAAATTGTCGGTCTAATAGTATTGTAATTTCAGTTAGGATTTTAAATTAATCCACACATGACTTTATCCACAACATTAACACATCATAGTAAGGCTACGTTTAGACTACTAAATCGACTCGATTTGAAATGCCAATTCTATTGCGTATACGTCACGTTAATCCTGTTCGTAAATCCAGTGGATTATATTTGACGTATTATAAGCAATGGAATTGACATTTGAGATCGAGTGGATTTCGTAAATTTAAACGTACCTTAAGTTATATTTCAGAGAGTAATAGTACGTTTACATTGTACCGGTTCAAGGTTCAAATATATAAGTGTCAAATAAATCCTCATAAAGTAAGTTAACCCAGTAAATAAGTCTAATGTAAACGCCGTATAAGCCGTTTTTATTCTCTTTGTGTGGTTTTATATTTGTCGGGATCGGGATCGGTGTTGAGAGTTTCTCTCTCTTGAGAGAGTAATTAGAGTTTCGCTATTTTTAATTTTGTAACAAGCGTACTTTTTGTTCACAAAAGGTACGAATTGACATAAACGTACCAAAACAAAAATTAATTTTTTTATTATTCGTGAATACATTTACGCTTAAATTATAACATATATTATTTATGCAAATAACTGGTATAAATATTGGCCGATATTTCTCGATAATTATGATTTATTATAATTTGAAGAATTTTAGGTACCTTTTCGTACTTTTTTGTTCCTACCTGTGGTAATGTTTTCCAACACAATTCACAATTTACCACTGAGAGAGAGAGAAACTCTCAACATCGATCCCGAGCCCGACAAATATAAAACCACGCTTTGCAATAATACTGAGAAAAGATCAATAAGATTCTGCAAATAATCTGCAGATTTGCGAATTTTATTTCATTTTCTAAATTCTTTATACAACATGGAATTGAAATTAAAATCTTTGCATATCTTGCACATTATTTTTGTCAATTAGTCATAAAACAGCTGACAAATATTAATTTTACCACGCTTTGCAAAAGTAAGTTTTTTTATTGTTGAAGAAAAGATCAACTCTAAGATTTCTGCAAATAATCTGCAGATTGTCCAGTAACTTCTTTCTGAGAGAGAATTTTATTTCATTTAAACAGACGGCATCCCTGCAAATTCTTTATACAACATGGAACTAAAAGCACGTTAACAAGGAAATTAAAAAAATCTTTGGATATCTTACAGAGACACACATTATTTTTTTTTGTCAATTAGTCATAAAACAGCTGATTCAAAAAAAATTATTTTCAAATTGAAAGCACAAAAATTTTACAAACTAGAAAACATCTGAAATTCTTTCAGCAAACTCCAGTAAGTTTTTTTATTGTTGAACTGTCAAACTCGCTCTTTCATATTACTCTCTTTTACTGGATTTTTGGGTAAACAGACAACATTAAGTAATAAGTTCGTTCGTTTACTTTCCCAGTAATATTGACTCAGTAAGAATTTGCAAAAAGTAAAATACGAATTTTTCGTTTTCAAGAGAGAAAATTGCAAAAAGTAAACGAACAACATCCAGTAAAAAGGTTGTATCGACACAACTGATTACAACAACAAACAATTTGGTGCAAACAAAAAAGCAGCATTTTTTTTAGAAAAATGGATAGCAAGTGGAAAATTGATGTTGTTTTAGAAATACTTGCGTTTACTTCATCCATTTTAATGTTCAATAATACAAAATCAATATAAAATTCACAAAACAATTAATTTGCTTGAGAACAATTTTGTTGTTTGTTTACAAAACATAACAAAACAGCTGATTAAATATCAGCTGATGGTACAAGAAAATTCTTACTGAGTACATTTTTCCTTGTAAGAATTTGTAAATACTCTGTAACACAACTGTCAAATCTGCTCTCATTTCACTCTCTTCTTTTGACTTTTTGGTAGACGAACAACATTTTGTAATAATTTGTACAAATTATTGAGTAAACAAACGAACCTAACATTTGGTAACAATTGTTACCAAATACCGAGTAAACAGACACAAATGCTAGGTAAAAATCTCTTTAGTTCGTGAACACTTCTTCGGCGCTAATATAATCCAGAAGTGAAATTGTATTCCCCATATTTTAAAAATTCGTTGATCTCTACCTTGTCTATTGTGCCATATGATAAGATCAATTTAAGACCCACACACACATTCATACACAACTAGCCGATATTGCGAACGTGTGTTTGTTTTTATTGACGTCCAACTGAAAACAGCCATCACATTTTTCCTATATAAGTAGAATATATGAAATTAAATATTTAAAACTAAATACTAATAAAAGTTTAAAACTTTACAACAAAATGAAAGTTAATAAAATTCTTCCATTTGGTATGTCAATATATTAGAGAAATTAAAATACCGCATCACCTTTAAACCTTTGCATTGTTTACATTTTGCAGACGCTGAACTACTCAAGGTTACAATTTCGCTGAGACAACTGGAAGAAATATCCAAGGAAATATCATCGCGTGGCCAGGTAAGTGGTATCAATGAGGTAGTTTGGGCTCTTAAAGCTTTAACACTTACCGATCTAACCACACTGGCCGGTGATGATACAGAAGCTAATGTCCGACGACTGTGCCATAGAGCAGCCTACCCATTCCCTTTGCATTTATTGGAAGAATGTGTTGAACCTGGTTTACTGAAACAAATTCATACTGGTGCCGTGTGTGTATATCCGGCACGAGTTGCAGATGCTCACCGTTGTTTTGAACAGCTAAAGGCTGATGTACCAATTGCTGCTGTGGCAACCGGGTTTCCCACTGGACAATATGGTTTGAAAACACGCTTAGAGGAAATAACATTTGCCATTGAATCGGGTGCCAAAGAAATTGATATAGTGATAAATCGTCAGCTGGCACTTACTGGACAATGGGAAAAGTTATACGATGAAGTGTGTGAAATGCGTAAGGCGTGTGGTGATAAGGCTCATTTGAAAACGATTTTGGCGATCGGTGAATTGGGATCTATGGAAAATGTGAGTATGAAGAATTATAGAAGATTTTTATAATAAAATTTATTGTATAACTGCCAAACATGGAAATTGTCTTAGGCTAAAGGTGGTGGGGCTTCCAGATTAGCAGTTATTTTAGTAAAAAAAATTATCTAAGAAAATTAATACACTTTTATTTATTTATTTTTATTATTTTTTTATTGTGGGAGAAAACTATGAATTACTATGTAACATTTCCTTGGAAATTTATTGTACATACTTATTAGAAATCATTGATGCTGTTATTTTTAAAACACAAAACCCCAATGACTTTTTCACTTCATTTTTTTAGGTTTACAAAGCCTCAATGGTTTGTATGATGGCTGGTGCCGATTTTATTAAAACATCCACGGGTAAGGAGTCAGTAAATGCCACCATACCCGTTGGTTTGGTTATGATATGGGCTATACAAGACTTTCAACGAAAAACAGGACAAATTGTTGGCCTCAAGCCAGCCGGTGGTGTTCGTACGGTACGTGAAGCCATTACATGGATGACATTGGTTAAGGAGACATTAGGAATGCAATGGCTGCAGCCAGCCCTATTCCGTTTTGGGGCCTCCGGTCTATTAGATGATATTGAAAAGGTAGTTCGCAAAGGACTTACCGGGCAAGAAGTCAAGGCAGGGCCTGTGGCAGCCTACTAAATACAATGTGCATTTTTTTGAAATTAAATTAGACTCCCTTTTTTGTATTTTGTATATTTGTAAAGTAAATGTAAATGTGTTTTGTTGTACTAAATATTATACATTAAATTACAAATATATAATTGGATTATTACAGAACATTTTATATATACACATTTTATAAGTTAAATGACTTTAAATCTTAGTTTTGTTTGCTTTATTAGAATTATTACAAACGTCTTAGGGATGTAAAATCCCTTATTAGGGGTATTTGAATTGCAGCTGCTGCTATTAAATCCTCCTCATGTTTGCTTTCGATCGTACGCTATCACGTCTGTATGAAATGCAACAGAAGGAATATTGGGAACAATGGGCCAAACATCGTTAAAACATCGTTGTGTGAATCTTAATTCCAAAAATACGTACATACATAAATAATTTGTATTGATAATGTCACAAAATTCTTTAGTACTTACCATAGTCATGTAAACTACTCCCTTTACTTTTTAATTTTTTTGTTTATTTTCATAATGTTGATGCACTAGAACAATTTGTTTGAAGTTCCATTGTAACTAGTTAATTTTATTTCGACAATTTTTCAATTTGGAAAAAAATGCTACCAAGATATTTGACAAATAAAAATTCGATTGAACGAAAAATTTGGTATTTGCATCCAATGTACCACCATATGTTATAAGATAACCACCTATATTGAAGATATTTTCTGAATTTAATAAACTAACAACCAAGTAAGTATAAATATAAAAACAAGTTACATAAAATTTCAGCTAAAGTTGCTCTAGAACAATTATTTTAGTGAGAAATTATTTTAGTCGGATATAATGGTAAAAATAATTTGGGCATTCAAAAACTCGTAATTGTTTTTTTTTATAAAATTAGTTCTTTCATTTCAGTTTTTATTTATTTTTTTTTTTTTTTTTTGCAAGTTATATTAGTTAAAATTCTCTTATAATATATAATTATATATGTTATATTTTATTCCGTTGTATCATTCACATGATTTCCATTACTTAGTTTTTGTTCCAATTCAAATTTGTATTTCAATTCTTGTAATTCCAACGATCTCATTTTAATCATATTCTTTTCACGCAATAACTCTTCCATTACCCTGTGATGGCGTTCATTTTCTTTATTTGTTTCCTTTTGAATTTTATAAATGTCTTCCAAGGTATTATAAATGCGTTTAAAACAACGAGCGACACGGTTCTCCAACTTTGACGTACTGTCCGAAGTACCACGATAAAATCTTGGAAATGTTGTCTCGGGCAATGGAAATCCTCTTAGGTCTTCCTGTATTGAAGTATCACTCAGTAAGGTGTCATTATCATTTTCCAGTGATGTTGTGTCACGTTTCGTTTCACTTATTAACGTATCATTCTGTTGTTCTTCTTGTGATGGTGTTGCTTCACGCTTACGTTTCGTGTCATTTAATAACGAATCATTCTGATCTTCCCGTGATGATGTCGCTTCACATTTACGTTTCGACGAAGAACACTTATTGCTATCGGACGATCTACTGTCATCTGAATCGTCATCAGCAAGGAATATATTTGATAAAAATGTCTCAGTTCCCTCGGATGATATTTCTGGGGTTTTTATTAATTTTAAAATATTTGCAACTTGAATTTCTGCATCTGTCATGCGTACGGCTTTTGTGCCATTCTGGGCAAGTTTTTTACGTACATATGATCTCCAATCAGACCATGTCTAAAAAAACAAAAACAAGACTTAAATATAAATATATTTTGAGAATTGGAAGATCCATGATTCTGACCAATCTGCAAATTTGAAGGTCTTTATTTGTAAGACGGACAATAATGTGTACTGTTGTAATGGCAACCAACCATTTTAGTTACCAATAACCTATGTAGTGAATTTTACCTTTTTCCACTCAGTCATATGTTTAATAGGCGGTCCATTGTCATTGAGTTCAGCTACTAGATTAACCCAAAATGCATCATATTCTTTCTTTTTTTCTTTTGGTAGTCCCCAAGCCATATCAGGATTTTCTTTCATACGTTGAAGAAAAATCTTTTCTTGTTTTAGTGATTTACGATTATTGAACCTTATTGAAAAATAACAGAAAAGCTAATTAAATTTAAAGTGTTTTACCAAAAAAGCTATTTACACTTACGCCCTATTCATTGTTTTTATTTTATTTTCCCCTGTCGAAAAGATTTCGTATGCGTGAAACAAAAACAATTTGCCTGTGTTGTTATTCCCTTTCCTCTTTCACTGAGTTATAAATATGGTTACCGATTACTTTCGATTCAAACGATTAAGCAATATGTACATCAAGTGTGTGTATGCGTATTATTGGTAAATGGCGAACCTTCGTATAACACGCAATCGATGTGTCAATTTTATTCAGTTTGTATTATAAAGAAAAAACTCTCGAAAATATAGCTCAACGGAAAAAATTGGAAATATGTATATTTTTTTAGAGCAAAAAATTGTCGGTCTAATAGTATTGTAATTTCAGTTAGGATTTTAAATTAATCCACACATGACTTTATCCACAACATTAACACATCATAGTAAGGCTACGTTTAGACTACTAAATCGACTCGATTTGAAATGCCAATTCTATTGCGTATACGTCACGTTAATCCTGTTCGTAAATCCAGTGGATTATATTTGACGTATTATAAGCAATGGAATTGACATTTGAGATCGAGTGGATTTCGTAAATTTAAACGTACCTTAAGTTATATTTCAGAGAGTAATAGTACGTTTACATTGTACCGGTTCAAGGTTCAAATATATAAGTGTCAAATAAATCCTCATAAAGTAAGTTAACCCAGTAAATAAGTCTAATGTAAACGCCGTATAAGCCGTTTTTATTCTCTTTGTGTGGTTTTATATTTGTCGGGATCGGGATCGGTGTTGAGAGTTTCTCTCTCTTGAGAGAGTAATTAGAGTTGCGCTATTTTTAATTTTGTCACAAGCGTACTTTTTGTTCACAAAAGGTACGAATTGACATAAACGTACCAAAACAAAAATTAATTTTTTTATTATTCGTGAATACATTTACGCTTAAATTAAAACATATATTATTTATGCAAATAACTGGTATAAATATTGGCCGATATTTCTCGATAATTATGATTTATTATAATTTGAAGAATTTTAGGTACCTTTTCGTACTTTTTTGTTCCTACCTGTGGTAATGTTTTCCAACACAATTCACAATTTACCACTGAGAGAGAGAGAAACTCTCAACATCGATCCCGAGCCCGACAAATATAAAACCACGCTTTGCAATAATACTGAGAAAAGATCAATAAGATTCTGCAAATAATCTGCAGATTTGCGAATTTTATTTCATTTTCTAAATTCTTTATACAACATGGAACTGCACGTTGGAAATTAAAATCTTTGCATATCTTGCACATTATTTTTGTCAATTAGTCATAAAACAGCTGATTCAAGAATTAGAAAATTTTACCTCACGAAATTCTTTCAGCAAACTCCAGTAAGTTTTTTTATTGTTGAACTGTCAAACTCGCTCTTTCATATTACTCTCTTTTACTGGATTTTTGGGTAAACAGACAACAGGTGTGTCTGGTTACTTTCCCTGCAGGAATTGTCCAGTAACTTCTTTCTGAGAGAGTAAGGTAGTTTTATTCTCTTTTGCAAGAAAAATGCGAAAAGTAAACAGACGGCATCCCTGCAGAAGCTTGCAACTAATCAGCTGATTTGTCAAAACAAACCAATTTGTCCGCCATTATAAAGAATTAAAAGAAAGAAAACACAACCAGTTTAACAAGTTTTTGAAATAAAAAGGAAATAAAATAAAAAAATGAGCAATAAAAGAAAGATAGATTTGATGTGTTCCCCAGAAACTACAGAGACACACTGATCTTCTTCCGTCATTTTTCTAAAAATGCTGGAAATAGTCTTTTATTTTCCTATTACATATTAATACTTACGTTTTTCTCGTTTTGTAAAGTTTTTCTCCAAAAACAATTAGTCTTGCTAATTCCAAAAAAAATTATTTTCAAATTGAAAGCACAAAAATAAATAAACAAACAATAGAAAACATCTGATTGAATGTCGATGTATGAGAAGAAGAAGAGTTGCAAGAGATTGCAAGAAGAAATTTTTCCAGCAAGAATTTGCAAACTCTCACTGAAAGAACTGTCAAAATTTCTCTCTCCAACCGCTCTCTTTTGCAGAACTTTTGGGTTAACAGACGACTTCCAGTAACAATTTGTAACAATTGTTACAAACTTTAGGGTAACCAGGCACACCTAACATTAAGTAATAAGTTCGTTCGTTTACTTTCCCAGAAATATTGACTCAGTAAGAATTTGCAAAAAGTAAAATACGAATTTTTCGTTTTCAAGAGAGAAAATTTGCAAAAAGTAAACGAACAACATCCAGTAAAAAGGTTGTATCGACACAACTGATTACAACAACAAACAATTTGGTGCAAACAAAAAAGCAGCATTTTTATTTGAAAAATGGATAGCAAGTGGAAAATTGATGTTGTTTTAGAAATACTTGCGTTTACTTCATCCATTTTAATGTTCAATAATACAAAATCAATATAAAATTCACAAAACAATTAATTTGCTTGAGAACAATTTTGTTGTTTGTTTACAAAACATAACAAAACAGCTGATTAAATATCAGCTGATGGTACAAGAAAATTCTTACTGAGTACATTTTTCCTTGTAAGAATTTGTAAATACTCTGTAACACAACTGTCAAATCTGCTCTCATTTCACTCTCTTCTTTTGACTTTTTGGTAGACGAACAACATTTTGTAATAATTTGTACAAATTATTGAGTAAACAAACGAACCTAACATTTGGTAACAATTGTTACCAAATACCGAGTAAACAGACACAAATGCTAGGTAAAAATCTCTTTAGTTCGTGAACACTTCTTCGGCGCTAATATAATCCAGAAGTGAAATTGTATTCCCCATATTTTAAAAATTCGTTGATCTCTACCTTGTCTATTGTGCCATATGATAAGATCAATTTAAGACCCACACACACATTCATACACAACTAGCCGATATTGCGAACGTGTGTTTGTTTTTATTGACGTCCAACTGAAAACAGCCATCACATTTTTCCTATATAAGTAGAATATATGAAATTAAATATTTAAAACTAAATACTAATAAAAGTTTAAAACTTTACAACAAAATGAAAGTTAATAAAATTCTTCCATTTGGTATGTCAATATATTAGAGAAATTAAAATACCGCATCACCTTTAAACCTTTGCATTGTTTACATTTTGCAGACGCTGAACTACTCAAGGTTACAATTTCGCTGAGAAGCTTTAACATGTGACAGCCACCTTTGGGCTGGGTATGAATACCCACACATAATTATGCATTGGCCACATTTCAAAACTATCGCTCAGTCGATTATATTTTTTGGGTCACAAAAAAACCACAAACAAATTACAATGAATTTTATTTATTTGGTTGAACTTATCGCTTCCATCAAGAAGTTGTAAAAAGGTAAAAACAAAACAAAATAATAAAAACATCTGTTCGTGTCTACCAGTGTTGTAAAGGGATTCAATTTCATGTTGCGAAGTTACACCATGGTGTAACTACCAATGACTTTCAAACTGTGCCTGATCATAAATTGTACGATCAATCCTCAAACCAAATATGTACAATTTATCGAATGAATCAAATTTTGATTTTTTTTATTAAATAATAATGAATACAATTTATAATGTAGTAAACTACTTGAATACTATTTTGGTATACACAATATACATGTTTACTGCTGAAAACATTCTTACAAGTGATGTAAATTAGCGCCATCTGGAGATTGAACCCAGAACAAAGGATGAAAAATATCGAGATCCACCATGGTTGATATTTGAGTGACAGTATATCACTATATTTCCACCATGTGCATTCTGACCTTCATTGAAAGTGACATTGAAGTTACGATTTAGAAAGTCATAGACTGTCAGAGTGAAGGTGATATACTAAAAACCACCACGACGTACATAATAGCCGTTAAATAAATACAAAAATTCTGTAAAATAAATGGTGAACCAGTGAAATTATATACTGATTTTAATTAAAATCAATTAAAAATACCATCTAAGAGTAGTCATAGCTGACGTTGACAAAATATTTTTGATATTAAAAAAAATTTTACACTCGGGTAAGAATTGTAATAAGTTCGTTAAATATATATATATATATATATATATTCCTTAAAACGTATTATTTCATCCTTCTTAAAGGATATTGTGGTGAAACCAGGATATCTTTTTATCAGGAACAAGCAGTCCTCAGGTTGGTATATATATATTGCAAACCAACTTCACCTGTGGATGGTGAAACCACTTTATCCCGGGATTCTCAATAAATGAGAAAGCTTCTATTATCTAATTCAAAAACCAAGGAAAACCAGATTAAAAGGCTAAATTTTTTTTGATGAAAAATTGATACGAGTGAGTACGACAGCCAAAAAAATATAAAATTATGAAAAAGCATTCTGCATAAAAACATATATATATTAAATGAGAAAAAAATAATATTTGTATTCAAATTGATATGTTTAAAAAAATATAACCAAAGTCTACACACCTCACGTGTTCAAAAAAAATAACTGTACAAACAAGAAGAATTGTTCTTAAACTATTTAAAATAAATTGTCGAAAATCTAAAGCGGAGTTTTAGGCGCTTATGATTTTCAATAAAAATTATCCCTGTATAAAAGGTTTTCTTCACAAAATATGTAACATGACACAAAATTTTACTTTTTTGCCAAAACAAGTTTTTTTTATGAATAATAATTATTATGAGTAAAATTAGTAAAAAAATATAAAAACTGAAAGAAATTATACATATACATTTATACAAATCAAAAAAAAAAAAAAAATTTAGGATTAGTTTGAATTATTAAATATAATATAAAAAAGCATGTAAAAATAAAATATATATAAAATTAAAAAAAAATTATAAATATTTAAAATTATTAAATAAATTAAATATTAAATAAATTAAGGTAAAATTACTATGATCAAAACAATATTATAAATAATGTGTAGTATATTTGCTAAAGATTAATAATATATGAACATTTCAAATAATTTAAAAATGGAAATTTAAACTTATATTTAAAATGGGTTGAGTAATTTATTAGGGTAGTGATAATCGTTTTTGGGGTGTTTCTACAGAATTTTTGGCGACAGAAACACCAAGGTATACTGAAAAATGTATATGAGGGGTGGGCAAAGCCAAAGAGGTGTAACATCAGAACCTCATTCAAACTGGAATTCTACCTTGTGTTTATTTTAAATTGAAAGGCTAAGGCAGATATATGTGTACATCCATTTCCTCTTATTTTATTGTTTTCCCTCTTTTTCTTAATACAAACTATGATGACAGTTACAAAATAATCAGAGGTACACAAATTTAAGTGTGCTGTCAAGTGGATAAAGAACTCCCCTATCCGGCGAGCTAAGCCGCAGCCTACCAACATGTACCTACTCCACTTAACCCAGGCAGTCACATTTATGGCGCCCAACTATAGAGCAATTTAAATTTTTGAATTTTCCAACATAGCCCAAACTTTGGAATAGATTGTATTCTACACATCGGTATCCCGGAAGGCATTTTCATAGCCATGCCGTGTTGTACAGGTGCTCAGGTACAATCAATTCCACAAGTCTACAATCGAACGAGATGAATAAGCAATCATAAAAATAAAGAAACATAATCAGAGGCTATACAGCTTGGTATTATACGTTCTTTTTTTCTTTTGAAAGCAGAAATCATTGACTTCGGAAGTTTTTATAACAATTAACTTATTTTTGTCCCAAATTGTCAAAACAAAGAAAACAAATAACATCCAATTTAAAATAAATACTTTATTTTATATGTTTATAAATAATGTAAACATAATTTAAAATATTTCAAAAACAATTCAATTTTCCTGTTATTTTAAATTTCTAATTATAATTAGAAATTAGTAAAATTTTGAAAATCCATTAAATTGTTTTACAGAATTCTTAGATAAACATACTTATTATAAAAAAATCACTACCTGATAAAATATATTCAACCTAAATATTCAAAAAAAATTAACATAAAAAGAATAAAACAAATTATTATCGAACAATAAAAATTATTATTAAAGTATTGTCATACAATGTTCATTATTTAAAAAAATATATATATTAGAGATATTAAATTTATCTAGAAATATTATAAAAAAAAATTCTATAATCAATATATATTAAAAAACAAAAGCACATTTATATTGTCTTGAATTATTATTATAATCTATTTTTATTAATAATATAATATAAATACTAAATGAATTGAAAGTATATACAATTATAAATACATATATGTGATTTTGTTAAAATAAATTGAATTATAAATAACAATACGAAAAAAATACAATCAAAAAAATTATATAAATAAAAAACAATACATGTAAACTATATATATATATACACATCTATTATTTAATTTAAATTTATTAAAAAAATTTTCCCCAAAAATATAATTACTTAAAAACACTATATATTTATATTAAGAAAATAAAAATAAATGTGGATATATATATAATAAATTAAAATATTAAAATTCAATCAAAATTAGACAAATAAGTAAACAGAAAAATACACAACTCGAATATTATAAAATACATAAGTTATAAAAAAAAATACCAGAAATATTTACCTGAAAGAAAAAAATACGTTATTAATATTTAAAAATACAAAAAAAAACAATTATTATATTAATATATATACGTAAACATATCAAACAATTATACAAATATTAAGTCATAACTTCTAATATAGTCATTTAACTTCAAATATTATAATACTACATTTCAACAATTTTTTTTTATCCTTTTATCTGTTTTCTTGTATGATATACATATAATTTTCTAACTTGAAATCATTATGGCCAACAAAAACCCAAGTCAAACCAGAACTTCTAGCAGATTGGCAAACAAAAATACACCTATTGCGAGCGGCACTAATATTGATGTTGCAAGCACATCTAATGCTGCAATACTAACTAACGCCAATCTCATAAATCCCAATACTTTAACCAATATTACAACTTCTAATACACCTATCAGCAATCGTAACAATATGAATATTTCTAATACTTCAGCACAAGGTGCAGATAGAACTGTGGTTGAAGCAGGTATTCCACCACTTATGTCAATCATTACATCTTTACCTACTGGTGTACATACATCATCACCTGAAACTAGTACATCAATTACAAGACCACCATACAGTAGTTTAACAGGCCAGGAAACAACAAGAAATACTGACATAAACACGGCTATGCCAAGTTCTAATAATAATATAAATTTAGAAGTACCAATAAATAGCAACGATGGTCCAAGTCTCAGAGAATTTATTAGCGCATCTGTAAGAATTGCTCAATCTGAAGCAATGAAAAATATGGAAGATCGTCTTGCATTAATGATACCTCAAGTAGTGAGAAACTCAATTGACTCACTAAGAAATATGTCATTAAATATTACTCCTGATCCAATAAGACCGGAGATATTTTCTCAAAATGCGCAACAGCAGAACACACATTTTCAACAACAACCTAATCAACATTACAATCCACAAACAATTAGGGAACCATATTCTCAGAATTTTCCTCTTGGTTATAAATCAATAACACCACTACAACTTCAAAAGTGGGGATTGAAATTTGATGGTTCTTCTAAGTCCATCAGTGTGGAAGAATTCGTATTTAGGGTCGAGTCTTTAAGGTTAGACTATAACTGTCCTTTAGACATTTTCGTGAAAGGATTTCACCATTTACTCACTGGTAGAGCATCAGAGTGGCTTTGGTTATTTAGACAACAAAACCCAGTATGCGAATGGGATCATTTAAAATACCACTTCATAAAAAAATTTCGAAATTTCGAAAGTGATTTCGAAATACAACGAAAAATTATAGAGCGTCGACAGCTTCCATCGGAAACTGCTGACATCTACATATCGGAAATTGTTCGTCTCAAAAATCAAATGAGAATACCTATACCCGAATTTGAGATTGTGAGAATCATAAAAGACAATCTCAAAGACGGATTAGTTCAACTAATTTATGCCAAAAACATAGATTCAATCGATGACCTCCTTGAGGAATGCAAAAGAGCTGAAGTTACAATGTCTAAACGTCTATCTTTTCGACAACAACAGCAACATAATTATAGACGAATTCATGAACTAGAACATGACTTAAATGAGACATTCGAAAATGCACTAGATGTAGAAGCTCTACATAACAACAAAACAACAACAACTAAGATCCTATCTTGTTGGAACTGCAAACAATCAGGCCATACTTTTATGGATTGCGAATTGGACCAACGTAACATATTCTGTTATAGATGTGGGTTCGATGGGGTCACATCACCAAAATGCCCTAGATGTTTGGGAAACCAAATGAAGAACATGGGAAAAACTGGGACCTCATGTTCTCAACAGAATGTAAACCAGTAAACAAAATTGAAAATATATTAGAAGCAAACCCTATTCTACTAAAAACCACAAATCATCAATTAAGACAGCATACACCAAAATTAAAAATCCTTGTTCCATATGAACAACGATTGGAACAATACAATAAAATTAGGTCTGAAATATTTAAAGATTTTGTACCTACGATAAGCAAAAAAGTACTTAAAGCTAGGAAATCTTACACCAAACGAAAAAAAGAAAGACAGGAGATAGCATCTGCCTGCATAGAAGTAGCTAACGACATCAGACCATACATGGATGTCAAGTTAAATGGAATTGATTTCACAGGTCTCATGGATAGTGGTGCATCGGTCAGTT